>NW_027643737.1:0-82500 GCF_032717465.1 Coenobita brevimanus | reverse complement strand
AATATCGCCTTATACTCGAAGATACTGAGGTGTAGTGTCCAAAATAAGTCGCCAATATACAGGTGTTACGGAATAGCCATAGCTAATTAGAATGTTACCTTATTTCCCAGGTTAATTGGTGTCATATCCGCCTAATTTTGTACATCATCCTGTGCAGTAATTATCCTTTTTTAAATTAACCCCTTCGCCACAACGACCCATTTTACCTGCGTCGCTTGATGGCCAGGTATATGGAAGTAGTGAGTTTTTATTCCCTTGTTGCTGAAATTTATTGTTATTTTTGTCGTGTTTTTTCTTTGCCATTTTCCTGGCTGTCTTTCGTCGTTTTTCTGGACCCTTTTCTCCTTTTGACATGCTGTTTTCCTCTGCTTTCCCTGCTGTTTTCCTCTGCTTTCCCTGCTGTTTTCCTCTGCTTTCCCTGCTGTTTTCCTCTGCTTTCCCTGCTGTTTTCCTCTGCTTTCCCTGCTGTTTTCCTCTGCTTTCCATGCTGTTTTCCTCTGCTTTCCCTGCTGTTTTCCTCTGCTTTCCCTGCTGTTTTCCTCTGCTTTCCCTGCTGTTTTCCTCTGCTTTCCCTGCTGTTTTCCTCTGCTTTCCCTGCTGTTTTCCTCTGCTTTCCCTGCTGTTTTCCTCTGCTTTCCCTGCTGTTTTCCTCTGCTTTCCCTGCTGTTTTCCTCTGCTTTCCCTGCTGTTTTCCTCTGCTTTCCCTTCTGTTTTCCTCTGCTTTCCCTGCTGTTTTCCTCTGCTTTCCCTGCTGTTTTCCTCTGCTTTCCCTGCTGTTTTCCTCTGCTTTCCCTGCTGTTTTCCTCTGCTTTCCCTGCTGTTTTCCTCTGCTTTCCCTGCTGTTTTCCTCTGCTTTCCCTGCTGTTTTCCTCTTCTTTCCTTCCTCTTCCTTCCTTCCTGTTTTGCTCTTCTTTTCTTGCTGTTTTCCTCTGCTTTCCCTGCTGTTTTCCTCTTCTTTCCTTCCTCTTCCTTCCTTCCTGTTTTGCTCTTCTTTTCTTGCTGTTTTCCTCTTGTTAGGGGAGATAGGGTTGATTTATGTCTTCACCACGCACACTTGCTTTGCCCATGTCTCTTCATTCATTCATTCATTCATTCATTCATCCATCCATCCATCTTCTAATTTTGTTTTTCTTTTTGTCTCCATCAAGACCATAGGGACCCGGGGATAGGCTGCTCACTCTAGACATTTAAGGCGAGGTTGACCAGCCTCACTCGCCCCTTAGTTGCAGTCTGTGAGCAATAAACTCCAGCGAACCTCCTCCACTCCACCCACCCCTCCCACTGCTCTCTACACTCCCGACCCACTCTTCGCCCACCCCACCCACTCCTGTACGCCCACCACACCCACTGATCTCCTTCCATCCCAATTTTTTCATCCACTCCAACGCTTAGGGCTTTTAAGCGGCATTGTGACTTCAACCCTTTCACCATTCACACCGCGTCTCATATAAATAAATAATAACAAAGTAGGAAGAAAAATTACGTTGCCGAACTGAAGATATTAGAATTATTCCCAACACTGGCCACCTTTCCCTCGGGCGCCCACAAGAGGGTTCATGGAGAACTGCCTGACACTCTTAACATTAACTTCCGCAGCATTTGTCGTCTGGCCTGGCTTTCTGAGGTGTCAGCGGGTGAAGGCTCTATATAAGTATGAGATACCACTTAGCATTATTAAAGAGGGTGTTTTAAGTACCAAGTAATATTTTGTCCGTCTTTGTCCCCTAAATATTTCTCGTACTTATATGTTTTTCTCCTCGCAGTTTTAATACTTTCACTCCCCCATCTTCCCTAGTGACGAGTGTGTATCTAACTGAGGGGAAGTAACAGGAGCCCGAGAGTTAATATCTATCCTTATGTGTCTATCTAGCTGTCTGTCAGTCTGTCTATGTATCTGTCTGTATATGCTGCGTTTCTCACCCTTCAGTCTTTCGGTACCTTCTTGTCTCCTCACTACCCTTGCCGTCTAATCATTCCTCTTCCTGTCTCCTCACTACCCTTGCCGTCTAATCATTCCTCTTCCTGTCTCCTCACCTCCCTTGCCGTCTAATCATTCCTCTTCCTGTCTCCTCACTACCCTTGCCGTCTAATCATTCCTCTTCCTGTCTCCTCACCTCCCTTGCTGTCTAATCATTCCTCTTCCTTTCTCCTCACTTCCCTTGCTGTTTAGTCATTCCTCTTCCTGTTTTCCCTCGGCGGCGGCCATTCTTTCCTAACTCGTCTTCACTCCCCCTTGCTATTTTATCGTTCCTTGTCTGCCCTCCTCAGTAATTAATTCATCGTAGTCGCTTCTCCCTTGGTTCCATATAACGCTGGACAATAATGCTCAGTTGACAGCGAGTCATAGTTACCTGAGAGTGTTAACTTTTACCATTAAGTCTCTCATACTTGCTCATTTTTAGCATTATATTTCATCCATCAAATTTGCTTCAAAAATTAGCATTATATTTCATCCAGCGCCAAATCATTTTAGTCAGCTGCGTGAGTCATAGGAGCCCGAATGGTAATCTATCTATCTATTGCCAGGCGCCTTAATCCCGTAAGGGGTGGCCACAAACAAATCGCCTCCATGTCGCCCTGTCCCCCGCCATTTCACTGCCCTGAATGTTAATAATACGCAATAAATAAATAAATAAATACATAAATAAATAAATATAAGGTAATGTCAGAATAATAAATGGAAAGAACGACATTTTGAAAGCGCGTAAAAAGTTGTCCATTCCAGAAAAAAGAAAATACATAACTAGTGCCATTAACTTTCACACGGTTGGGACAGCTTTAGATCCTGCTAACGTATTTTTTCACCTCTCAACAGCACTTCTTCGTGACTAACATCATATTCTACTGTTTATCCATCACTAGAATTCGGCAGTGAAGATTGGGAGATGACTTTTTAGGCTGTGTTGTGTTTGTAGAAGTAGTTGTAGAAGACAGTCGCTTCTGTATCCTCCCCACAGCACTTCTTTGTGATTAGCAGCACTTCTTCGTGACTAGTATTCTGCTGTTTGACTATTGTTATTACTTCTCACTAAAGATAGAGAGATGGCAATTTTAGGCCAAGTTATATTTAAAAGAGAGTATAATTAAAGTGAACATAGTAATTCTCTCACCCTCCATTCACGCCACCTCACCTCTCTGTCATCTAATCCCTTCCTATATGCTATTCTTCTGGTCTCTGCTGCTTCCATTACAACTCTCATCTCCTCCTGCATTCCATTCCCCTCTCCTTCTCTACACACAGCTACACACTCACCCCTTCTCCTCACTACACACACCTTCCCCTCTCCTTCACTACACACACACACCTTCCCCTCTCCTTCACTACACACACACACCTTCCCCTCTCCTTCACTACACACACACACCTACACACGCACTCCTTCCCCTCACTACACACACACACACACACACACACACACACACACACACACACACACACACACACACACACACACACACACACACACACACACACACACCTTCTCCCCTTCAATACACACACACCTACAAACCCACCCCTTCCCCTCTCCTTCACTACACACACCAACACACGCACCCCTTCCCCTCTCCTTCCCTACATACACCAACACACGCACCCCTTCCCCTCTCCTTCCCTACATACACCTACACACGCACCCCTTCCCCTCTCCTTCACAACACACCTACACACTCACCCCTTCCCCTCACTACACACACCTACACACGCACCCCTTCCCCTCACTACACACACCTACTCGCACCCCTTCCCCTCTTTACACACAGCTACACATGCACCCATTCCCCTCTTCTTCACTACACACACATCCCTTCCCCTCTCCTTCCCTACACACACCTACACACGCATCCCTCCCGTCTTCTTCACTACACACACACCTACACACACACCTTACCCTGTCTCACACCCCAGGCCCTTCTTACCACTGTCTCTCTCCCCCACTCTTGTAAATGCAATGTGTCCCAGCATGTTGGAATTATCGGGACTTGAATTTGACTTTATAGTAGCTAGCTTTATTGAATTTGGCTGTATAGAATTTAGCTTTTATGGATTTGGCTGTATAGAATTTGGCTGTATAGAATTTGGCTGTATAGAATTTGGCTGTATAGAATTTGGCTGTATAGAATTTGGCTGTGTAGAATTTAGCTTTTATGGATTTGGCTGTGTAGAATTTGGCTGTGTAGAATTTGGCTGTATAGAATTTGGCTGTATAGAATTTGGCTGTATAGAATTTGGCTGTGTAGAATTTGGCTGTATAGAATTTGGCTGTGTAGAATTTGGCTGTGTAGAATTTGGCTGTGTAGAATTTGGCTGTGTAGAATTTGGCTGTGTAGAATTTGGCTGTGTAGAATTTGGCTGTGTAGAATTTGGCTGTATAGAATTTGACTTTACAGAATTTAACTTTGTAGAAGGGAAGGAAAGTGTATGCTGCCTTCATGGACTTGGAGAAAGCTTATGACAGAATAGATAGGCAAGGTATGTGGAAGGTATTAAGAATATATGGAGTGGAGGGGAAATTGTTGAGTGCTGTGAAGAGTATGTACGAGGGAGCTAGGGCTACGGTGCGAGTGGATGGTGAGTTGAGTGAGTTCTTTGATCTCAATGTGGGACTGAAACAGGGGTGTGTGATGTCTCCATGGCTGTTTAATATATATATGGATGGGGTTGTAAAGGAGGTGCAAGGTAGGGCAGTGGATGTGGGGGTGGCCCTAATGAATGAGGGTGAGATTTGGAAGCTTCCGGTGTTGCTGTTTGCTGATGATACAGTATTGTTGAGAGAAGATGAATGGGAGTTGCAAGGTTTGGTGAATGAATTTGGGACAGTGTGTAGGAGGAGGAAGCTGAAAGTTAATGTAAACAAAAGTAAAGTTATGGTGTTTGAGAGGAATGAAGTCACAGAGTGTGCAGTGAGGTTGGATGGTGAGGATATGGAGAATGTGAGTGCATTCAAGTACTTGGGTAGTGTGATGAGTAAAGATGGAACTTTGGGGGATGAAGTACGTGAAAGGGTACAGCAGGGAAGAAAGGTTGTTGGTACACTGAAGGCAGTGATGAGAAATAGGGAGGTGAGTATGGAAGTTAAGAAGTCACTGCATGATGGTATTGTGATCCCTACCCTGACGTATGGAAGCGAGGCGTGGACCTTGCAAGAGGGGAACAAGTCAAGAGTGAGAGCAGTGGAAATGAGTTACTTGAGAGGAGCATGTGGAGTGACGTGGAGGGACAGGTTGACGAATGAAGAAGTGAAGGAACGTTGTGGGGTAGATGTGGATGTGGTTGAAAAGATTAGGAGAAGTACACTGAGGTGGTTTGGACATGTGGAGAGAATGGAGAATGAAAGACTGACTAAGAGGGTGTATGTAGGTGAGGTGGAGGGAGGGAGAGGGAGGGGTAGACCGAGGATGAGGTGGAGGGATGGAGTTGAGAGGTATATGAGGGAGGGGGGGGTGAGTTGGGTGGAGGGTAGTCAAATGGTGGGTGACAGAGTGACTTGGAGGCGTTTTGTCTGTGGCCACCCTTTGCGGGATTAGGGCGTCGGGCTATAGATAGATAGAGATAGCTTTTAGAGGTTTTTAGGAAGCCCAGTACAAAATAGGAAGCCTGACGGAGGCAGGTAAAATTGTAGTAATAATATTCACAAAAGAAGGGGAATTTCAAGATAGAGAACATTGTTATTATTTTTTATTAACATTATTACTGTTAGTACTATTACCACTACTACTACTACTACTACTACTGCTACTGCTACTACTACTACTACTACTACTATTATTATTATTATTATTATTATTTACATTGCACCTGAGTATCCTATCGTGTTAACCGAGGCAAACTGTGTCGATATTAGGACGATGAAATAATACAAGATAAAGTTATGGTGTAATACCCACATTAAATCGCCAAGGAAGAGGTGTTATGAAGTCTCCCTTGCCACTTACAGTACAGTCTTGAAGCACCATATTGCCTCTGTATTAGCTTCGTCAGGGGAGGGGGGGGAGGAGAGATACATGAATCTTTAAGACCTCAGGCTGGTAAATGTATGGTCTTTTTGACATTAACACTTGCTGATCTTTGAAGTAAATAACCCGGAATAATGTATCATGAAGGACCTATTAGCTTGGAGATCTGGTATGTTCTGTATGAAAATAACTCCTGTCGTGAAGTGTTAATACTTCCATTTGTCAGTTTCTTAATTCTAAGGTAAAAGAAGAACAAAAAATGAGAAAAGAACTGAAATGAAATGACTGAAGGAACCTTGTGAGGAGATGCACATGACGCATAAATTTACTGAACCAGGACCACTAAGGAGACGTAAAGCTGTTTTCTCGTTGGCGTAGCACATTTCGTGACACCTTCCTCGGCCATTAATTTGCGCGTTACATATTACCCTCTCATCTTGTACGTTACTGCTGAAAAATACGTCATCATTTTGTTACGAGTATTGAGGAGCGACTTTTCAATCTAAGTTATATACAGGCCGTACTAAATCCTTCAGTACTGTGGAGCTTTCCTGTGCAGAATAAAAATGTCTGGTGGTAAAAATAATCCATAAGCAGGTATATAAATAAATAAATAAAAGCCACCAGATCTGGCATTTGACAGAAATACCAATTTTGCATTTCATGTTGACCAACGTCAATTGTATTCTAGAAAAAACCCTGTACAGGCAAAATAATTACAAATACTACAGTTAAACTACTGTATGTAATGTGAAATAAATAACGTTGCATTTGATTCCATCATAAGACGGACGACTTTATTCGGGCCGCAGAACTGGCCGCAGCCAAAGGGCTGAATGAGATGGACAGGGTATGGCCTTGGGTCACTAGTTCAGCCGACCCGCTAAGATAGTAGTCAGGCTACCACCAACATTTAGCTCACTTGTGCAAGTGTGCAGAATAAATCGCCAAAGAAAAGACGTTAAAAAATCTCAAAAGCAACTTAAAATACTATCATAAGTGAGGTGGACCGGGTATGGCCTTGGGTCAGTAGTTCAGCCAGGCGGCAAAGACAGTATTCAGGTTGGCAGTGCATTCAACTCAGCGGTGCAAATTACTGCTGGGGGATTACACCCTGCCCTGGGGAAGGCTTTGGTGCTGGCCTTAATGGTATGGGAGGAGGAGGAGGAGGAGGAGGTGAATAAACAGGGAAGGCGAGAGCAAGTGATGAGGAAATAAGAGGGAGAGAAGGAGGTAATAAAGAAAATAGGAAGGAAGAGGAGAAGAGAGAGGCCGGGGGTAAACTGGGGAAGGGGAGAGGGTGTGAGGTTGAGGAAGAAAAGGAGGAGGAAGGGGAGAAAAATTTAGGGAGGTGGAAGAAAAGAAACACATTGAGAGATAAGGAAAATGAAGAGAGAAAAAGGGAGGAGAAAGAGGAAATAACCAGAAAGTACATGAGAGGGAGGGTAACATATAGAGGAAAGGAGTTGGAAAGCAAGCAAGAAAAGGAGGGGGAGGAGTATAGCTAGGCGAAGGAGAAAAAGCAGGAGTAGGAGGGAGGAAGGTAAGAAAGGAGGGGTGATTAGGGGAATAAGGAAAATGTAAGAAAATAGACAACTCCGGAAAGTCGGTTGGAGATCAAGGAAAAACAGGAGAAGTAGAAAGGCATGAAAAGGAGGGAGGAAAGAAAGGAAAGGAGGGGAAGAAGGACAGGAAATAGCAAGAAAAATAGTAGTAAGATAAGGAAGTAATAAAGGAAATGAAGATGAGGAAGACGAGGTAAAGAAAGGTAATGAGATTCGGAAATGAGGAGGAGAGAGGAAAGGAAGATGGAAGGGGAGGAGGAAAATGAGGTTAAGGAGTTCACGACAGAGCAGCAAGAATAGGAAAGACAAGAAAGGTGTGAGGTGGAAGAATTACTGAAGGCTAGAAAAGGGAGACACGAAGACGAGAAATAACAGGAAGAAATAAAAAGAGATAAAGTTTATTTCCCTGGCTCTCTACATTATTTGTTTCAGTCATCAGTTCTCTCTCTCTCTCTCTCTCTCTCTCTCTCTCTCCACCAATCCATCTCACTAATATCCACACACACTCATCCTCTCTTACACCGTCTCCGCGTCAGTCACCAATTTGCGTGTGTGTGGGGGAACCTTTCACTAGTTCGTTTATCTGCCCCACTCCATCCACAGCTTTCATGTGGTTCCGGTCCTCCAGCTTAAATCGTCTCAGTCTTATCAGCTTGACGATTGGCCACCATCCCTCACTTCCCATCCCGCCTGACGCATCATCAAACACACATTCCACAAGGGGTATTCAATCGTCGCTTCGCTGGTTTGTGTGTATTTGCTTTCTTGATTGCACTGAACGAACCTGCAATTTTGACGCGGTATGCTGAAATTTGAGAACATTAACGATCAGGAACACAGACAAACATATTTTTTTATTTGGAAGAGTGCTTCTGATTCACACACACACACACACACACACACACACACACACACACACACACACACACACACACATATATATATATAGATAGATAGATAGATAGATATATGTATAGATAGACAGATAGATAGATAGATATAGATATAGATATATCCCCTACGAGCATCCAGATATATCAGCTGTCACGAACCACTGTGACAATCCAAAAATGTCATCAACAATACAGTTGCAATACTGTAATGACTGTCAGAATAATTATGACGTGTAACGAGTAAGAGAAAATATTCTCTTCATTATAACAAAAAGTTGACATCGACCAGCTCCTCAGCAGTGGAAGCAATTCATATAATAGGTCGTTATTGGTGAGGGTGAGGCTCTTGGTAATCTGACCTAGCTGTCTCTAATCACACACGTCCTGGCTCAAGCACTGGTTAATCATGCAGATGACAGATTCGAGCAGCTAGTAATTCTCCCAATCACATGAAGAGCAACCAGAGAAGGAGGTATTTTCCAAGCGCCTCACTCATAAGCTGGAGAAAGGAGGAGGATGTCGAGTGACTGAGTACGTCTTTGATAAGATAGCAGATGATTAATGGATGATTCAGTTCCATCAAGGTTGTCCACACAGTCACTCGGTGTGCATCATTTATAACCCTTATTAAGTCTCTGTTGCTCAAAAATAGTGTTTCTTCTATCGGCCTTGTCACAGGGTCGTATTCTAAGTGGATTTGGAGATCTCGTAATACCTCTTCCTTTTGCGAATCACTCTGTGTATTACACCTGAGTAACATCTTGCATGTTGTTGATGTAAATTACGACGCAAGCGATGCAAATAACATCCAAGAGAATATCAGCGTGTAATTACCTCCACCAACTGCAGGTTAAGTATTCACCAATGTTTGATTATTTATCCACACAAATCTCCAGAAGTTCTCTATGAATTTCAATGAAATTTTGTGGAAGGGTGAGCCATGAGCCAAGAAAAAACTTATTAAATTTTGGGGCGGATCCGGATCCGGATCAGGATCCTATGTACTCGCATAATATAACTTCTCAATGAATTTCAATGAAAGTTTGGAAAGGTGGGCCATGAGCCAGAAAAAATAATAATAATAATAATAACAATTTTGGGGCGGATCCGGATCCGGATCCGGCATTTGTGGAGGTATGCGCTCTTCGAGTGCTGTCTAGTTTGCAAAATAAATCGTTAAGGAAGAAGTGCTACAAGAATTCTGTCTCTTTACAACACGTCACCAACATTAAAATAACACATACGAGTTCTAAGTAGTGTCCAATCGTCTAAGTCGTGACAAAAGCTGGAAGAACACCTGCTTCATTGCTCGACCCTCTGGACATTCCGTTTTACAGTGCCAAGTAAAGTGTAGATGACTGTGAGAAACAGAATGCTTAGGACGTGGCAGTGTGAAACGGGGCTTTCTATTAACTCTTGCCACGGCTTACTCGTACACGATCGGATAATGTGCGTCAAGATGTGTCCGATTCGAATTCAGCGTGACTGTGTTCTAAGACTATAAATATGTAGACAGACAAACAGACAGACAGACGGATAAATAATTAGACAGACATACAAACACAGACAAGTACACAGATAGATGAATAGATATACAGTATAGATAGATCTATGAATATAAATAGATAGCTAGATATTGATAAACAGACAGACAGACATAGATAATTTATTGACCACAAATTACATGCGTAATAAAATTAAATCCACATACAAAAGGTATTTTGCCATTACTGAAAAAAAAATGCAGAGTTCCAGTGTCAGTTTTGTGCAATGTGTACCAGTACGATCTCACCCTGGGATATATTATAGAAATTAATGCTAATCACTTTGGTAAAGCAGTTTAGTATAGACATCCATGATAAGCGCTGCAGGAATAATTAGTTAAGTGGCACTCCAGTCCCTTGTGCAGATGCTCAGGCGTAATGCTGCCAGGAAACATTGCTCTATATTGTGATTATATTAATTTTGTAGTAGTAGCTGCTGTAGCCCTTGGTTCATTTGAAACCTGAACCTGGTGCACTGCAGGATGAAGCTGCCCTTCTGCAGCCCACCATCCTCCTTATGAGGGATAGGTTGGGAACTTCGGGACGTTTGTATAATCAGAAGGCTCCACCGCCCAGCCATATCGTTGTCACCGCTTGATGGCGCCCCTCACCAGCACGAGATCGTGATTATATATATAGCTTAACCCCTCACCGCGGTGACATATTTTGTTTCATTCTTGTTATCTCCAGCTGATTGTATAATATTTAGGAAAAACTTTTCTAACTGTAGGGGATAGATGTAGCGTTCATTTAATACCTTCACTACCAGAGCTCTCCCAGGCTGGATAAAATCCTCTGGTAGTAGCAAGAACACCTGGACTGTCAGACTGCGTGGGCGGTCATAGTTAGTACCAAAGTCTCCCTAACTGTGGCCACCTGAACATTTTTCTTCATCAGTCCATCCATCATCCAATCCTGCGTTGCCCCATGAGGAGCGTAGGAGCCCGAGGCTAGGCAAGTTGGTCCTGACATTTAAGATGAGAGTGACCAGCCTCACTCATCCCTGAGTGGCATTACGTGAGCAATAAACCCCAATCACCCCTTGGATATAAACCTTCACCGGCTCAATCCGATTGGA
The DNA here is from genome assembly GCF_032717465.1 of Coenobita brevimanus. NCBI lineage: Eukaryota > Metazoa > Arthropoda > Malacostraca > Decapoda > Coenobitidae > Coenobita > Coenobita brevimanus. The sequence goes on along the minus strand of NW_027643737.1, from coordinate 71,465 downwards.
GTGCCGTAATTACCCACTAAACCACCAGGCGCCAAAATTTGGTTATATGGTTACCACCCGGCGTAGTAAATGGTTTTCTGGTGTACAGGAAACCATTTGGCTTGTCACTCAGTGTAGAGTCACCCACAGGCAGAAGGAAGAGGAAAGAATGAAGGAAAGAAAGACAGAAGAGGGAGTGTAAAGTCACCCATAGGCAGAAGGACGAGGAAAGAATGAAGGAAAGAAAGACAGAAGAGGATAGAAGGAAAGAAGGATGGAGGAGAGGAAAGGGCAGACATCCGAGAGCAGCACTACGTCGAGTGGGTGGATATATATATATATATATATATATATATATATATATATATATATATATATATATATATATATATATATATATATATCAGGCTACCATCACAAGATTTGGTCACTTAGTGTGGATCTGTAGTGCTGAAGGTGCTACTTGATCTATCCCCTATACTTCCAGTTCGAATAGTTCCTCCTAATCTGCATATAAATATCTGGCGATCAGGAAGAAAGTACAAATAGTGAGGGTGTTTGGTTTGTGAGGTGATGTTCACTGATAGGAAATTGTGTGTGTGTGTGTGTGTGTGTGTGTGTGTGTGTGTGTGTGTGTGTGTGTGTGTGTGTGTGTGTGTGTGTGTGTGTGACGAAGTTGTGTTTACAGGAAGGGTGTGTGGGTGCTGAAATTGTTTGGACAGCATGTGTGAGTGTTCAAATACATATGAAATTCCAGCTGGTGACACTTATGACAGTTTTCATGAATGGAAATTAATCTCCGACCTGTGCAGCTGCTGGAATTGCCAATGTGTTAGTGCTTGGTTGGAGCACTGAGAGGATATACAGGACATAATTATGATCTACTAACTCGTTTACTCTGATGGCCTATGTTTTAGCTTATTCTCTTTATCTCTATACGATTTTATTTGAATTGGGAGACGACTTTAATGGTGAAGGAAGCAATGAAGACTATATTAATCTCTCTGTTAGAAACTAGTCTCCAAAAGTAAATAAAGACGTTAAGATGAAGCAGAAATAAGTGATGTTCTCGAGTTAAAGAGGTTGAGAGTGTGAGCAGTAGGATGGCTTGTAAAAATGTGTACCTACTATGGTAAAGCTGCAGCGGTTGTGGCGGTGAAGGGTGGACGGGGAGAGGACTATATACGACACAGCGATGGTTCTTATACTATTAGTCATAACTTAAGAGAGTTGCAGAGAAAATGTGAATGAACATTATATAGATGTGGGCTTTGGAAAAGTTTACAAACAAGTGACGCTGATAAGTATGCAAGTGTTGTCATGAAAAACTGTTCCCGTATTCAGCAATTAAGCAGGCTTAAAGATTTTTTGTTCTTTTTTATTCTGTGATTACTGATTACACTGATATATATATATATATATATATATATATATATATATATATATATATATATATATATATATATATGGTAGTACTGAAGGGGAAAATGAAGGAAAATTATAATGATGGTTTTTAAAATTGTTGGGTAAAGAGTAAATTGTCTGGAGTTTGGAATTAATCAGTGCGGAGAAAAGTGTCCAATGTTTCAAGGGTAGATAAGTTCAGCGTGAAGTATGCTAATAGGAGCCGAGGTGGCTCCAGTGGGGGGTGGGGGGGACGAGGTCAAGAGAGAGGGATTAATGACTTTAGAAAAGAGTGAGTAAGATCAAGAGAGAAGAGGTAGAAGAAGAACAGGAAGGAGGAGCAGGAGGAGGGGAAGGAGGAGAAGGAGGAGGCTAACGCTAATGCCAATCATCTATACGATGATCTTTAAGGAAAACGGTTCATTTAAGTCGCAGTATTCGACTTTATCTCCAAGTCTCCATTTTTATTATCGGGTGAACAAGCCTAGATGGAAACAAACTGAGTCCACCAGTCCGATCAGCCCAGGAATAGAATTGTGAAATTAGCAGAGGGAGCAAGGAGATAAGGAGTAAGAGGGAAGTCATGATGTTAAGTGGGAGGAGAGAGTGATGTAGGAGTGCAAGAGCAGGTGATAGATGCAGAATAGAGCGTCTGCAGTCATTAATGTAAACTGCATGACACTGAATTGAGAAAGGGAGAGAGAGAGAGAGAGAGAGAGAGAGAGAGAGAGAGAGAGAGAGAGAGAGAGAGAGAGAGAGCACATAACCATAATAGGCAAAGATTGGAATTTTCAAACTCAGATTTTATGTGTAGTGCGACCATCACAGCATATGAAATCAGTATGACCTGTAACTACGTTTGGTAACCGATGTTTCAGTAAAGGAAGAGAGTTTTTCTTTAACTGGCTCTGGAGATTTTGTCAAACTGCTTTGATAGTTACTTATTTTACATGTTTCACCTCAGTATCATCTTATGTGGTACTAGCTTGAATGCAAGGCTTCACCGGGCATCGCAGTAGTGGCCTTCGTCACCCTAGCACCTTTGGCACCATAAGTTGCCTACGGAGGCCAGTTATGTTCCCCAGATACCCACTAAACCTTTCCCAACAAATATTATCTTAGTGCAAACTTGAAAGCTCACAGTAGAAGTGATTGATGTCATAGATACTCATGTGCGCTGCCCACCATGTGTGCAAAAAATCAGTCAAATTGTCAAATTTAACGGATAATTATTGCGCTCCAATCGGACTGAGCCGGTGAAGGTTTATATCCAAGGGTGGTTGGGGTTTATTGCTCACATAATGCCACTCAGGGATGAGTGAGGCTGGTCACTCTTAAATGTCAGGATCAACTGCCTAGCCCCGGGCTCCTACGCTCCTCATGGGGCAACGTAAGATTGGATGATGGATGGATGGATGCCTAAAATCCACCCACTAGGCCAGGAGTGTGTACAGAACATTTTCAGCATGATATCTTAATTGGTTCTCGAGATACGAGCGTTCATTCTTTGATTTCCCCTCCTATAGGGGGAGGGGGGACCGGGCCCTTGTTTGGACAGGTTCTTCACTTTAGCTTTATATAGAGAGAGACTGGGCTAACTACGGCAAAGTAAAAAAATATGTATGTAGCATACAAGAGAATGTTACGGTGCAATACGCAAAACAACTAGTTTAGGAGGTGCAACGGAGCCTCCAGGGCATCCTGGAATAAGCCCTGAGTCATAGGATACAGTGGGAAGAGACGCGATGAGAATTCACAGCAGGAACAGATCCAAGGATCAGTGTTCCTGTATTCTTAATCATGTTTACTCCCCTTCCCCTTGACTTCTGTCGATATAAGTTTTATCCGTTTGATCTCCTACGAGTCAGATTGGATTAGTTTCCAATACTGAATCACAAAGCTCCATCATCTCTGACATAGTATTGACTCCTGGTTTTTCGTCCACAATCGCTGTTCAGTCTCACCTCCTAACCATATTCAGTTTGTCTTTGATCTCTCTGAGCCTTCCGATACCCCTGATGCTCTTTCCTTCGGCTATATTCACGACTTTTTTTTAATTGTTATTGCTGAGTGACCGATCAGATAAATGAAATCCAGATCCTTTTTTTTCTTTGTTTTGGTAACTGAGCTTTGCAATCCCTCGGATGCTGCAGCTTTCCTCTATACCGTACTTGATTTTCTTCTCTGCTTTTGTCTAGTGAATAATAGATCAATGAAACTATCCACCGTTGCTCAGTCATTTCAAACTGTCTTTCTCTTTTCTTGCTCAGTATTACCCACTGTCAGGATCCATTTTGTCATTGATTACTTTGAACTTTCTAATATTATTTCCTCTCTCTGGACTTTTCTTTGCTCTTGTCGAGTCAGTGACTTGATAGACGAAACAATCAACTACTGCTCAGTCACCGTTTGTTTTCCCCCAGAGTAGAATGATATATTTAACATACTTGATATTTGTACGTCTGAATTGGCTTAGTATGGTCAGGCCAAATTTGCAAAAGCCTTGTACCATGGCAGTGCATGTAAACTGAGTGTGCAGGAGTCTTTCAGTCGTCTATTAGTCCAGTTGAAGTGCTTAGTTTTGAATGCAGAATAACTCCAAAAATAACAGCAGAATACAGAAGTTGTTTATATTTCAACGTTAAAATTTCACTTTATAGGGTATTGCTGCTACTCTGCCTTCTCTTTTAAGGCCACAATTACGAACTACTGCAGGGTCGGACTGTAATAAAGTTATTAATGTATGACTCGAACAGAGGTGGACCCACTTTAAATTTCTCCCAGTTATATAAAGGATTCAATCCTTTGCAATACCGTGATAAAAGAATTCAGCATTATCTTCATAGCTTGGCCATGGTGACGCATTTTGCATTATATTTTGGCTGCCGTCAGAGAGCTTTATGCCACTTTCCAGAGGTCTTACAGTAAAGGTTTTATTAAAAACTAAAGCTAAGCCATCCAATTCCAAAAGTCTATCCCCAGCTGCGCAACATAATTTGGAGACAGTAAGCAAGAAATAAATATGCATAATCGCATAAGGGAGTTAATAATAAGGATCGAACAAGTGTATTCTGGTTATTAGTTTCCTTCTGTTCAGGACAGGAATGAACCTTTGGTCATTATTTTGATATACAGTATTAGCTCATTTGCTGGAGTCATTCCTTTGAAAAAGTCTTGGCAGTGCTCTTAAATAAAGTCGCCCTTCACCACTGAAGTGTATGTTATCAATGTGTAGCCTATAGAATCACTACATGAAGTGATATAATCTTTTAGTTTATACACAGCTAATCTTACTTCATTGCCCTCCTTATTGTTATTTACTTTGCACTGTTAAGTTTTTAGCCTTTGCTGTTTGACAGTACATATATATTCTTTACTTTATTTACGATACATATGATACTCTATTTATCCATCTGTAGCCAGACGCCATAATTCCGTAACGAGTGGCCGTTTGTCTTTGAGTCAGTTATTTAACAAAGAGGGTCACTAAACCACCGCCAACCATCTTGCTGACACCAGTAGCCGATTTATATACTGCTCCACTCCGATAATACATTTTTTCTTGAAATTTTGCTAGCTGTAGATGATTAATTATATTCAGCTTACGGCAGACTTCTAATTGTGAAGTGGTTAATCAAGGAGCTATATAACTCCTCCAGTTCGAAATGCCTTTCTTACTCTAATTAAAATCGTCTAAATGTAGCAGAAATATACTAAAAAATACATTACCGGGTTGAAGGGTTAATACTGGGGAGACTTCGGGCACTGAAGAGGCTTGAAGTAATCTCCAATAAATTCCACTGCCATAAAACGTATCCACACAGCCAAAAAACTCTGAGGTGGCAGCAACAGTGAAACAAAAGGCATCTTACTGAAGGGGGTATCAGTTTATTCTTCAACATGCATTATGTTTTGGTAAGCCAATTTGCCGTGGCCCTATTTTATTGTCGTTATCTATTTGTACACATTAGTAGATTCTATATGAAAGGATATTCTTGGGTGAATAAAATCGTCTGGATTTAGCAAAAGAGAACTCATCATCTTCATGAGGAGGTTTATGGTTCTATTCTTTATCCCCCCTCCAAAAAATAAAAAAAATAACAAAGACGAACAAGAACAAGATGTGGCGTAATGAAGATCAATATCTCATGGTAGAAGGAATTGGACGTGGAAATAACCGGACCAAACGTCGACAAGTCATGTTCATAGCGATATTGTTTAACCTTGGTTTATTTTAATTAATTAATTTATTTAATAATTTATTGATTTGGTTAGTCGGTTGTTTGTTTCTTTATCTGTTTCTTGACGTATCCATTTCTTAACTTGCACTTGGCAGACTTTGTTAACAGCCTCACAGCGATCGTCTCCTATTCAGTCCAGTCTTTCTGCCTCCAGATAGTTTCAGTCACCTTAGCCACGTATTCCAACTGAACGGGTTAGACATGTTCATTAACCCCTTCACTACAAGAGGTATCCCAAGTAAAAAAAAAAAGGAAAGAAAGAAAGAAAAAGGAAAAAGAAAAGAAAGAATAATGGAGAGACAGAAAAAGGAAAAGAGAAAAGAAAGAAAAAGGGAAAAAGAAAAATAAAGAGAAAGAGAAAGAAAACGGAAAAAGAAAACAAGAAGAAAGAAAAAGAAAAAGAAGAGAAAAAACGAAGAAGAAAAGAGAAAGAGATCGTGGCCTTTTTTGAACTGTTAACAGGCTACTGGTACTATCCAAACCACTAGCCAACATCTAAGACATATTTCTCATACATGTGGGATCAGGTTCAGGATCACTATGTTTAGGATACAACGCGTTCACTTTCCACCGTGCCGTAAGAAATGGTTTCAGCAACATTAATTATTCTCTCCAGCACCTGCATCCCATCTGTTGCTCAAACTCGTGCACCCGAGTCCAGAATTTAAAATAGCAAGACAGGGAGGGAGAGAGGCTGTAGGAAAGAAGGGGTGGGAGAGAGACTGGAAACTAGTTAGACTGGGAGAGGGTGGAGGGAGTGCGATAAATCGAATGATATTTGATGAGAGATAAGGGAAGCTGGAAGAGCAGACATGAGGATACAGTTTTTTTCAGGAACGAGAGGCAGCAATAGAAAGGCTGTGATTGTGCCTTGGTAAAAAAAAAAACACACACACACAGAGGGAACCGTAGTGAATGCCAAAACAATTGTTGAACAGGTCTGTCTGATGCTGTGGGAAATATTTAGAATGAAACGGTTCTAAGTGAGGTAAGAGGGATGTCAGAATGTTCGCTAAGCCATGAACTGAGTGGATTCCTAATTGGTATGGGATGTAAAAATCGTATATTTCCATTTATGAATCTGAGGCAAAACATGTGACAGGGTACACAAGAAGAATATACAGTAGACAATGTTGAGTAGGTATGGTGTAAAAGGGAAACAGTTGATGGCTGTAAAGAGGCTCATGATAGCAGTGAAGTCAGTGTATCTTCAGTTGGTCTTCCTTTCAACTGTTATTCGTTTCCTCCCTCTTGATTACTCGTTCCCTCATCTCTTTCCATTCCGTTTTCATTTCTCTCTTCATCGCTCTCTCATTCATTTTTTCCTTTCAGTGGCGAATCCTGGTGTTGTTATTTTTGTTTTGCGTTGTTGGTTGTGCATAGAATCCCCCTCTATCATGAATGAACATAAACTGCATATAATATATATCTGTATGTTGACGGTGCAATATAATTGAAAAAAAAAAAAAAATATCAGGAGGGTGCCATGCCGAATAATAAGACTATCAGCAGCAGCATTGTCATTATTATTATTATTATTATTATTATTATTATTATTGCTGTTGTTATTATTACTACTACTACTACTAGAGTACTACTACTACTCCAACTTCTACTACTACTACTGCTGCTACTACTACTACTACTACTACTACTACCACCACCACTCCTCCTCCTCCTCCTCCACCTCCTCCTCCTCCTCCTCCTCCTCCTACTACTACTACTACTACTACTACTACTACTACTACTTCTACGAGTTCACCCCGCCCCTCTCAACACTTTGGATCTAAGATACTGGTGAAACCCCCCCTTTCCTACGGTCATGGATATGCCCTTAAGCCTTCCTCTTTGCCCTCCTTCACAGCCACAGTCCCTCCGGTTTTTCTCTTTCGATCGTCGCTATGCAAACTGAAAAAAAAAAAAAAATCTAACTCGTTTTTTTTATCATATCACTTTTTTGTTCTCCATTCACGCTGTCTCGTGCCCCACAACTCTACTCGTAATCATTCATGCATTTCTTTTCCATTCCTCTCTCTCTCTCTCTCTCTCTCTCTCTCTCTCTCTCTCTCTCTCTCTCTCTCTCTCTCTCTTCTCATGAATAAACTCTGAATTCAGTGCTTTTGGCAATATAAAATTGACAGAGAGAAATATCAGATGGAACATTGGTAAAATTAATCTCAGACTAAATACACAAACCAGAAGAAAGGAGGATAGAGAGAGAGAGAGAGAGAGAGAGAGAGAGAGAGAGAGAGAGAGAGAGAGAGAAAGTGGAGTGTTGAAGAGAGGAAAGGGAATGGGAGCTTAAGGGGAGACATAAACGAATTGCTGGAAGTGAACATGTTCCAAGAATACAAAGAGACAGACAGAGACACAGAGTACAGTATATGTAATATGTAGCATACATGCAAAAACGAAAATTACTATCAGTCCAGCACAATAATACTGAATGAGCATTTCCAGTGTGGCTGTTGAAGGACTAATCTGACTCACAAAGGTACTGTACATGCCGTACATGCAGACAAGATCTTCTGTCTTGACAACATGAGTACAGCTTCATCGTGTGGGTACAGAGGGACACAGGGACCCTACTCTGGATGCTGTATAACACTTCGCAATACCATCCTCCTTAGCACTTTTTTTGACAATTTTGGCTTACTATTCTCGTCTATGTAGTTGATGTAGTTTTAACATCAACATAATTTACATCAGTATCATACAAGTGGATACATTAGAGCAATATGCTATATGAATTATGGGAAATGTTACGAAAATCCTCAACACAACTTGGCTGAAGCATCGAAGGATGGCCACTTTACCTCCCAAGTCGAGGAAGGCAGCTTATACAAGTTTTTCTTTTTTAATCGGATTATTTTCCAGACTACCTGCCGCAAAAAGCTTGTTCATGAAGACGCCCAATTAAGGAGGATCAATCAAACTCATAATTTTAGCACCACTGGGAATCATACTCCTTACTTATATTGTCCTTCGTATATATATATATATATATATATATATATATATATATATATATATATATATATATATATATATATATATATATATATATATATATATATATATATATATATATATATAATGTGTGTGTGTGTGTGTGTGTGTGTGTGTGTGTGTGTACTTGACTGATTTATTGTCAGTCTGCCATCTCTCTTTCTGTCTCCATTGTCTTCTCCCTCAGCCTTCATCATCTTTCTCCAGCAATCTCTACTGCCTCGTCCCTCTCCATCAAGTTCCTCTATTCTTCTCCTTCACTTTCCACTTTCCTCTTCTCCTCCCTTAATTCCACCATGGCTATCCCTCAGTCTACACTATTTCTGTACCCCAATCTCAGTGTCCCCGCTCATTTAGTCTCAGTCATCTCCCCCTTTCCCCATTTATCTTCATTATCCCTCTTCCCTCTCCCGCAATCTCCATCACCCCTCTCCTTCCACTAATCTTCACCATCCTCCTCCCTTAGTCTCCACCATCCCTTTCCCCCACCTTCCATTTTTTCTCTCGCCTCAGTATTAAGCTTCATTTAATCCTATCATCTTTCCATCACTCTCCCATCTTCCTCTATTGATTTTCTCTTTCCTCCGCTTTTGGTTTTTGCTGTTTCATATTTCTTTCCTCTCTGCTTTCATCCCTGTTTTTATATTTCCAACTTCTTGTAATCTCTGTGAAATGTTATTATTTTATTATCAAATTTCTTCTTGTTTTTTTACGATATTATTTCCTCGATAAGACATTACAGTAGAGTCATGTACTGTACAGCCCGTGACAAAAGTTCTCCTTCTATATAAGTGTTTCTGCTATGCACTTAGGATATCCCTGCCACTATCCCTCGTGATACGTCAAACTAAAAATTATCACCTGTGAGAAGAAAAAAATACCAAGTCTGTGTATGCTGCACAACACGAGCCAATTCAGGACAGTGAGAAATAAAACAGGTAAAATATTGTACGAAATTTTGTCTACTAATGGGCACTCTGTTTTTGTCTATTACTTTTCCTTTCGCCTTTTTTTCTTTTCTTTTTTCTCTCTGTTTTTCTTGGGTTCCCTCAAAAATTTTCACTCATCCTCCATTTTCATTTCCATCGCCTGCATCCTCTGTTATTCTGTCTCCCACGCCTGTTATTCCTTCCTTTGTCCCTTCCTTTCCACGTCTCGCTCCCTCCTTTTTTATCCCTCTGCCTTCCTTCCTTCTTTATTCCTCTCCACCCTCACTTCCTTCTCTCTTTATTCCTATCCACTCTCCCTGCTTCCTTCCCTTTCAACTTACCTTCAGTCCATCACATATTCCTAGTTTTCCCTCCTTTATCTCTACGTTTTCCTTTTTGTTCTCCTCATCCCTTCCTATCCTCCCTCATTCCGTTTGCTGCATCACTGTTTTTGCCTCCTATGCTTGTGTTACCTTCCTTCCTTGCCTTCCTACCCCCGTTCTTCCTAGTCTCTCTCTTACCCTCCGTTATTCCTACTTTCCTTCCTACTTCCTACTCTCCTTCCCTACCTCCCTTGTTATTTCCTCTATTTCAGCATCCTGCGAATATATTATTCCTTCCTTCCCTCCTTTCTTTTCACGCCATCTTCTTTCTCCTCATACCCTCCTTTATTCCTACTCCTCTCCCTCTCTCTACTCTGCCTCCCTCCCAACCTTGCCGGTTGTCTAGCGTCTTTGTGAACTACGCCACAAACGCCAACAATTTCCATGGTAGTTTGCATACAGATGTCCCCTTAACCTCACCATTAGGCTTTCCTTCTGCAATTCATCTTCTATACTCTGTCACTGTTCTGCCTTAAATTTCTCTCTTCCTTTCTTGATTTCTGTGTTCCCTTCTAAGTTTTTCTTCCTCTTTTCACCACTTTTCTTTCCCTTATTTCTCTTTTCTTCCCTAGGCCACTCATTTGGCTCCTTTTTTTCTGCAGCTATTTTTTTTCTTTTACTACTTCCTTTCGTGTCCTCTCTTTTTTTCTTCAATTTCTCACTTTATTCCATTTTTTATTTCCTTTTTCTTAGCCACTATCTTTTTTCCCCTTTTCCCCCTTTTTCTTCTCTCTTCCACCTGGTTTCTGGTTTTTGTCTTCCTCCTTTTTTTCTATATCTTCTCCTCTGGCTCCTTTCTCCTATTTCCCCCTTTTTCTTCTTCACTTTTTTCTCTTCATTTTCCTCCATTATTCTCTGGCCTTTTCTCTCTCCACTTACTCTTCTTTTCCCTTTCTCTTTTTTGCTTCCTCCATTTTCCTCTTTTTCTTCTCACTTTTCTTCCTATTGTTTTCCCTTTCTTCTCTTCTTCATTATTTCACTTGTCATTTGTCCTTTCTTTTTCCTTTCTCATTGTTTACCATTTCTATCCTTAATTAACATCTCTTACCTCTTTTTCTTCTTCCTTTTCATTCCCCTTTTCCTTTCCTTCCTCCACTTCTGTTCGTTCTTGATTCTCTCTCTTGTCCTGCACGTTCTCTCTTCTCTTCTCTCTCAGTTTTCTCACACTTCAAATTCCTTTGTTTACTTTAAATAATTTCTCATGTCCTCCTCATCCCTCCTTTATTTTCTCTTCTGTTTCTTCTCTCATTCCTCTTTTCCCTTTTGTTTGCAGTTTGTCTCCTCTTCTGTCTTCTCTATATTCCTTTTTCTTGTCTGTAGTACACTATCTTCTTTTTTCCTCTCTCTCTCTCTCTCTCTCTCTCTCTCTCTCTCTCTCTCTCTGTTAAGTATTCATGGTATGCTACTTCTTTCCTGGACTCCCCCTGCCTCTTTTCATCCTCCCATTACCATTATTATCTCCGCCAGCGAAGTTGGAGGAGGTTATGTATTCACCCCTGTTTGTCTGTTTGTTTTTTTGTTATAAATGGATTTCAGTGAAATTTTGTTGGCTACGTTGGTCATAGGTCAAGGAAGAGCTTATTGAATTTTGCGGTAATCTGAGTTCGAGTCCCGGTTCAGGACTGTTTTTTGTTTGTTGGTCTACAAGGTATCCCAGAATGTTACTGATGGATTTCAATTACCTTTTCTATAAGCCCCTGTGTTGCACTGTGTGACTGCGACAATAGTTATTGGTTGGTAAATGTGTCAGTAAACGAAACACTTACACTCATGATGTGGCTGGTAACTGACATCAGTATTATTAAGTTCTTACACATACTTTCTTTTCAGTATGCAGGATCAAACAACGGACTATTCGATTTGGATTTGGGTATAAATATAAAGCAGTATAAAGTTCCTTTACTGTTCCACTTGGTCTGTTTTACACGTAGCATCCATCAGTGTCTTCCTTGACGATTCATAGCTGAGGAGTATCTACAGTACAACCAAACACGTAACAGTCCTATCTCAGTGTGCAAATATTAAACGGCAAAGGAAAAAGAAAACTACTTAAGAGACAAAATAGTTTGCAAACTCTTGACCACGATTGTAAGAATGGGAGCATACATCCGCAATGAAAAGACAAGAGAGAGCACAAAGAAAGAAGAATAACAGAGAGTAAAAGAGGAAAAAGAAAAAGAGAGAGAGGGTGAGGGTGCATATGTTACGAAGCAGATAAATATGCTTGGGGTGGGAGAGAGAGGGATGCCAAGGTGGAAATTAGGGCTGCTGGAGACGACAAATAAATTAAGTTAAAAATATTTTGCGTGGAAACCAACAGAAGAATACATTGAATGCTGGGTGAAAAAAAGAGGCTAGTAATTGTTCTGATGATGAAGGAATTAAGAAACAATCAGGGCGCGAGGAAAGAATGGGAAATATGAGAGAGAGAGAGAGAGAGAGAGAGAGAGAGAGAGAGAGAGAGAGAGAATCTAGGACGAGTGTTTAGTGTGATTTACTTCGATGTGACGAAAATTATATGGAGTTTGCTAGAATAAAACACAAAGGTTTTAGTCATCAGCAAAAAATGATATTCATGACGATATTTCACTTTTTTTTTTTTTTATTCACCTACTTATTGCCATTTTAGTTGAATGTGGGAGCGCCCACTATCCACTCATTCGATGTAGTGCTGCCTTCAAGTTACTTAATACTGAGTGATAAGCCTAGAGGAGACTGTTTACAACATATGATGGTAACCAATAACGCCTGGTGATCGAGTTACTTAAGGCATTCCAGCCGGACACCAAGAGAGTTACGTCAGAGAGGTGGCTGAGGTTTATTGCTAATATAATGCCACTTTGAAAGAAGCGAGGACGGTCGTGCTTCCCTTGAATGTCAGGACTGAGTACCCTCGTCCATTGCCTCCACGCTCATGGTGGTAAAAAAGAAGATTGGATGATATATATATTATTTTCTTCTGCAGTTGTTTCCCTGAGCTCAATAAAATCATCCACCGTTAGCAGGAACATGATACAAAGTTCGTATAATCCAGCTAATGAGTTGAGCCGTGGAGAGGAAATTATAGTGGCAGGTGCGTGTGCCCACCATCCACTCATTTGACAGTGCTATGTTCAGGTGACAGTGGTGGGAGACAAGCCAAACTGTTTCCTATAGCCCGGGAAAACATTACTCTGTTCGATGGTAACCGTATAACCAAATGAACGTCTTTTGGTCTAGTAGGTTAATCTGTGTACCTGTATATGCAAATGCATTGTTCTAATCTTTTCTTCTAACCTCTTACATTGAAAAGTTTATTACACTGCTGCACATCAGTCATCACACCTCACTTCCCCTCCTCTCTCCTGTGTCATCTGTTTTGACTCCTCAACACAACACCCTCACCCTCACAATAAATCCTCCAACCCTCCCCATCGGCACCTCATTCGTCACTCCATTCTGCAGCCAGCTTTTATTGTGCACAGATGTTCTGCTGGTACTCAAGTGAAAAACAAAATTCCCGTGCCGTTTAATAGCACAGATTTAATCGACTGTTCTTCATATTTTTATGTTAATCCCCTTCAATACATTGATGTATTTATATTTTATGCCAGTTCAACACCACACGATTTCTAGCCAGGGGAAGACTCTTCGAACAAGAAGTAGCAGAGATTACCGTCATTAACCCCACCACTAATTACAGATCGTTTTTGGAGCTGATATAATCTTCGGTATTTGCCTTATTAAAATAAAACTTAAACCATCTTACTGAAACAGGCTCCAAATGTTGAAGTTGTAGTCAGGGGAAATGTAGCCCGAGAAAGATATTTCCTAGGTGACAGTTGTGTATGGCAAGATTACTTTAGTGTGCTCGCGTACACACACACACACACACACACACACACACACACACACACACACACACACACACACACACAAAATGGAACACTCGCACCCCACATACTCATACATATGTACATACATACATAAACCTTTTAATACAAAAAAAGAAATCCTCACATAAACTTCCATCCAGCCCACACCTGCTTCACCATACGAAGTGGTTTTCATAACACACCTGGGAATTTTGTACTTGCCTCTTATAGCCCTCCCCCCCCCCTCATCATCTTTCTCATGATCTGTTCAGCTGAATTTGCCCCATAAAGCACTCGATGACTCCGTCTGCTGTTTCATTCATATCAGACTATAATCTCACTCATCCACTCACTTCATATATTCCTTGTGTCTGCAAAGGCAGACTCTGTGGTAACCCCAGCTTCCTACCCCAATTTACCCTTACTTATAACTTTTTTGTCAATACAACTCACGATTTTTTATTATCTTTTTTTTTTTTCGAGCTATGGTATTACTGGATAAGCCTTTCATTCACGTAAAAAATGTTTTCACCCAAATCTTTTTCGTTATTTTCGTGCAGCGACCATTTTTTTTTTCTCTCTCTCCTTTTTACAGTCTGCAGGGTTTCTAAATGATTCCTTTCCTCTCTTTCCAAATTATTTTGCCCGGTTCTTTCATGAAGCCTCGTCTACTTCTCAGCTGCCCTTTGCTTCCCTTCACAACTTAAAGTAACTCCTGACACACAGCTTACACCTTTTCTTGCGCTCCTTCCTAGTGCTCTCTTATTTTCTTCATTCTTTATGGTTGTCCTAAACTTACCCATAATATTTCTCCACCGTTGCTCTTTTTCCACTTACTAGCCATTTATTTTTTTGCCACGATTTGCATACTCAGCTCCAACCAGTTTTATCATCCACATTTTGTTATCCATTGTTCTTAGTGTTTTCTCCATTATTATTATTATTTTTTTTTTTGCCTAGCATTGTGTGGCGATACCAAGATACAATACAGTGTACGTCATCGTAATAAAGGCATTACTCACACTACTACAAGGCTATTTTGTCTAACAATTTTATTCGTTTCTAGTACTGAAGATTTTGATTAAGGTCGTATGTATATATGTATCATCTGAAGGTAAAAACAAAAATACATCACCCGACATAATGAGGCAATGAAAACGATGTGGATTTTATTTCATTACCTTCCTGTTGAAGGTATGTTATTGCTGGATTTTTTAACAATATACATACGTGCTTTGTAAGAATACCTAAATATGTAATAGGCGTCCACACTGAAAGTGTGCAGCGTGTTCGAGCGAGCAAGAGCGCAAGTCAGGCAATGCTTACATTGTCTCATGTGCCTCATCATCTTCCTCTGATTCCTGACATGAAAGAACTAAAAAGAACTTATTCGATTACACCAAAAATATTCCCTCACACTCCCTAAAACCAACTCTCTCGGCAGTCGTTGGAAAATACTGCTGCGCTACTCACGCAACCTTAGACCGTTACTTCTTGCGCAGCCGACTGTTACGCTAGTCTGTCTTATAAAAAAAAAATCCTTTTCCTCAATTTACGGAAAAACCATTGGGAATTACGGGTTGTCTGTGAAATGAAAATAATTGAGGATTTTTATGCCATTTCCAAATTGGTTTCTATCTTTCCTGTAACTTAAGAATTGGTTGAGATATCCAATTTACTAATATTTTTTTTTTTTATGTGTCCGACTCTGGGCATAGGCTTCACAGCCTGCTATCAAGGCCCAGCAGTCCTCCTACATACCATACACCTCTACATGTCACCACTTCGGCGCTAACACCCACCGTCCATATTGAATACATGCTAGGGCTGTCTCATACAGGACTGGTGTATTGGTATTAGCGGGGGTATTTTTACGACATGTCGGCGGGCCTTCTGGTAGATCAGTAAAGCCTGATTTAATGAAATTCAAATCCTTAAACTGTTCCCTGCCCCAGCCGGGATTCGAACCTGGGTCCGTTAGGACCGCAGGCCACCTCTCTACCGATTGAGCCACAATATGAAAAATCCTTGCTGATAAATAAGTAATCGTCTGTTGATCGTGGGTAAAATGTCATCAGACTGAAGGGATTATAACAGCGGAAGTGACGGGATCAAATCAAGGATAAGGTATACATGAGACTGTGCACACAAGTAACGGACATACTATTAAACAGAAA
The DNA here is from genome assembly GCF_032717465.1 of Coenobita brevimanus. Taxonomy (NCBI): domain Eukaryota; kingdom Metazoa; phylum Arthropoda; class Malacostraca; order Decapoda; family Coenobitidae; genus Coenobita; species Coenobita brevimanus. Next base: position 55,489 of record NW_027643737.1, on the reverse strand, counting down.
ATGAGCAGGTTTAAAGAAGCTCCTATTATCTGATAGTCATTTATGGAATATCTCTCTTCCTCCTTACAAACAACGGCAAAGAAAAGGCAGATATGTTCTGTCATCACATACAATCAAAATTTACTATGTAAAAAAGAAAAAATCGAGGGTCCGTCACACCTATGCGTTCTCAATTAAATTTTACGGCCTCAGAAAGGGTCTATAGAAATGGTGAGCCTGCATTACGCCATAAGAGCGCGGCCACCCTTGAATGGAGCTCGTGATCGTCAGTAGGAAATGAGATACAGGGTTCGGTCCAAGGTTCGGACATTGGTAGTGCAGCATCACTAACCCTGTGATTCGTTTCATCCTGGCGAGCACATGTTTCGGACAAGCGTGGCCGCACCCTGAGAAGAGCGCGCAGTTGAACCTTCAATTTTTACGAGTATCACATTTCAAAACAGTTCGGATCGCCATCCCAGCGCTGAGTCTGAAGCCACGAGATGTCCAGTCGATTGTTTACGCCTCCTGGGATACCTCCTGTGCCTGCTGCTAAAACAGCATCACGTCAGATTACAAGGTATTATAGCACCTCCTCCTTATTAGTTTATTTTTGTATCTGGTATGTAATATATTCTTGCACTTTGTTTAAACTGCTTCGATATTAGAGTGATATGAATAGCACACACTAGAATAAGCAGGTTTAAAAGAAAACATAATTTACTGAAGAAGATGTGCTACAAAGCCTCATAGACTGATGAGAATACGGCTGTAGTCCGAGTCTTGTCGTATTAGCAGGCTCTCTAGCACATGTTCCTGAGCGATTTATTTTACGGATTACAGGGGATTATTCTCTTATGCTGTTTATGTTTTTATGTTTTTATCGACATACAGAAATAAAATACAATGATATTTTAACGTACCGAGACAAACTGGTAAGGCACAGGTGTTAGGGAGCCACGGTAACGGCAGGGATACGCGTCCTAGGCTCGTATTCTCGGCGGTTAAGGAGACTCCCAAGCACTTCTTCCTCAGCGATTTATTTGTGGATATGGGTGGTTAATATCCTTCTGTGTGCTATGTACGCAGAGAAATGGCGGTACTGGAAGAATTTATATGACACAGAATAGGACAGTAAAGTGTAATTATCAAAATAAATCTTTTTGGAAGAGGTGTTAGGGAGCTTCCTTGACCGACAAGGATACGCGCCATAGTGTTCCTCTTGAACTGTGTGATGCTGAAATTTTGTGTGAACTTATGAACACAAGAAAATACGTTCATTAAGACTGGCTGTAGTGTTCTACTGTGTGAGACTTCCATCTTCATAGGAAAGGCAATAACTAACACGGAACCATTTTTTTTTTCCTTCTGAATCTTCAAAATTTTTCATGAGAACACAGGAAAAATACGATAACTAATATGGGCACGATTTTTTTTTTACTGCGTGATGCTCGACTTTTCAGAGAACAAAAGAAAAGATGATAACTGCACATGGCCGTTTGGATCATACTAGGAAGATCATGATTCAGAAACAAGTATAGGAAAGGATATCAGAGAAAAACGTTGCTATTTGCCGTGTGCTGTTAAAAAGTGATCACGTAATTCAGAATAGTACATTAAAAGAACAGCTGGACTTGAGACGTGCAGATTTGATATTCTGTAGTACTTACTGGGACGGTCGAAAGAGAGAGAGAGAGAGAGAGAGAGAGAGAGAGAGAGAGAGAGAGAGAGAGAGAGAGAGAGAGTGGAGAAGGAGAGGGATGTAAGTTAAAGGAGGGGAAGAGAGAGGAGAGAAAAGGTCGTTTTCTAGTCATTTTGGAACCTTTCTTACACCTTTTCCCCAGTGAGTTATTATGCCTAAGACATCTTATGCTCACGTATGTTATTCATGTCTATTTTTGATATGAGAAAGATGGAATTAATAACGTGAAAGATAACATTACCTTGATATAGGAGGATCTCTGGTTATTAGCACCTGCTAGGAATTATATGATATAACCTGTCAGCTCCGCTGGCGTGAAAGCATCCCTCTCCAGCAGCAATGAAGAGTGAACATGAGCGAGATGAATGAGTCTGAGGTAATGAGAAGTGTCAGACGCTGGGTGGGCAGAGAGAAAATGAACGGCATCATTGTGTTGTTCTATCGCTCACTGGGGGAAAGAGGTGATTCATACTGAGCAAGAAGAGTACTTGGCAGCATTATTATGCTGTAATATAGTCCATACGAGACTAAAGGAACTTGCTTTTATTTATGACAATATAATCACACACACACACACACACACACACACACACACACACACACACACACACACACACACACACACACACACACACACACACATGGTCATCCAATTATTTTCTCGCAATAGCACTTGGAAAAACTACCCCGATTAAAGGCCAGCCAATCTCCTCTCAAGCAGTATTGTTCCTCATCCCCGTTCTCCATTCTCTATCCCCAGACACATTCTTAAATTGCCTTTAAATTCCATAACCCCTATTTAATTAAGCGTAAGATTTTCACATCTTCTCTTTTCACTAATCCACCCCCTCCTCCCCTGTATCCCTTTATTTCAGTTCCTTTCATTTTTCCTCTCGATATCACCTGCAAAAATTACCCAAGGTAACCTCCAGAGTTGATCCTCTTGGAGCAGTTCAACTTTCATTCCTCATTTCCTCCATCCTCCTTTTTCTCTTTCTCTTCTTGTAAACTGTTTTTCCCCATCCCTTCTCATCCCTCCCTTTCATTATGCCTTTCACTATTACCTGTAAAAATTAACTGAGTTAAATTCCAACCTCAGTCTCTCTCTCTCTCTCTCTCTCTCTCTCTCTCTCTCTCTCTCTCTCTCTCTCTCTCTCTCTCATGTCATCTCGTCAAGAAAGAATGTGGATGTTAAAGACATTTCTCTATCCTACCTTTACCATGCCCTTCATCATCTTATTTTAATCTCTAAATTTTTTCTTGATTTTATTTCCTCCCTCACACCCTGCGTTTCCGTTTAATCTCGCTCAGATATTTATTATCATTTCCTGATTCTACATTTTATCCGCTTTAGCTAGATGGCGTAATCCATATTTTCATCATTGCTGCCTCTTTGTATTCTCTCTCTCTCTCTCTCTCTCTCTCTCTCTCTGTATGTGTGTGTGTGTGTGTGTGTGTGTGTGTGTGTGTGTGTGTGTGTGTTTGCACCTTTTCTTTGTGCTCCTCTACATTCTCTGATTCTGCTCCCCTCTCCCCTCCCATTTTTGTCCCTTTCCCTTCCGTCTCGATTTCTGCAGCTTCCTTGTTCCCCTCATTCTGTCTCATTCTGCTTGTCCCTCCCTCTCCAGCATCCCTTTGTATTCCTCTCCTTCCCATTTATTGTCCCTTTCCCTTTCATTTCCATTTTCTTGTCTCCCTTCCACCGATCTTCCTCTGCCTCTCTCAGCTTCTGTCTCCGTCCCTGCATCTCCCCCCACCCCATACGTACCCTGGTTACACGTGCATATTTCACTGCTCTTTTCCACTTTCCTCACCCTAATGCTTCCTCCCCTCGCCTCTCTTTGTCACTCTCCCCCTTCCCATGCATCTCTTTCGCCTCGCATTACTACCATTGTCTTCTTTTTAGTGGCTATTCTCTTTACGTTAGCACCTCTCTCTCTCCTCTCCTCCTTACAGCCAGAGACAAGTGTTTGTCTACTCTTCCACTGAGTACACTTCACACTTGGGGCATGTCTGTAACTTTACACCTTGACGCATCATTTTAAAGGGAATGGACTGTACGCGAAGAAACATACCCACTCTCAGTTTATGAATGTTAGACAGCAGAGGAAAGTATGAGGTAGAGGAGGTGAAGCATGAAGCTATAAAGGAGTGTCAGGGAAAGGCAGAGAAACATACCAAGTCTCAGTTTATTATATCAGGCAGCAGAAGTAAGTGACAAGTAGAGGAGGGGAAATATCAAGCTAATTTTTTCTCGATTTACACATTAATATTAGCCTCTCACTCACTCTTGTCCCTTTTTTTACAGTGTCTTTCTGCTCTCTCTTTCTTATATCCCTTTAACTTAGATTTATCATTTCCCTTTCTCCTTTCTTCTTCCCACCTTATTCATTCAGATTTCCCACTTCGGTGTGTTTCTATATTGGCCACTTCTTTTCAGTGACAGGCAGTGATATAGCAGGCCTTCCTTAGAGCGCTTACATTTGTCTTTCTTATCTTCAGTGCTCCTACCTCTTCACGGATCTTTTGATCATCCCTTTCTCACTGTCTTTATCATACCCTTTTAGAGCATGAAGAGTGAGAGAGATTAAATAGGAGAGTGAATGTGTGTGAAATGGAGGGGGAAAAGGGAAGGGAAAGACCGAGGAAAAAATGGAAGGATGGGGTGGAGTACGAATGAAGGTGGTGTGAGTTGGAGGGAAGGCAGCTTGATGGCGGAGGATGGGATGACACGAAGGCGATCTGTTAGTGATTAACGCGTCTGGATATAGATAGTATACAACTCATAGTCCCTCAGCTTATAGTCGATTTTGATAACGTACACATTTTTTCTCTTAACTACACACACTATAGATTTAAAAAAAAAATCAAAGCTGGCGGCTGCTGTCCTAACCTAACATTCCGGGATAGAATTTGTGACACTAGTGAGATGAAAAAAAAAATCCCATGAAACTGTATAGATAAAGGAAGCCGAATGTCAAATTTTTCCAGAGGTGATGAATAATATTTTGCTAAAGAGATGGAGGAGGGGAGAAGTGGAAGAATTGAACTGAAGTATATGGAGGCACGGAGTGATGGGTGAGGTAAAGGAGGAAGAAAGAGAACAGCGAGGAAGAAGTAAGACGCGTGGAAGGGTCGGAAAAGTGAGCAAACATAATGAAGGCAGTGAAGGGTAGACTTTTTTTTTTTTGCTACCTCCGGACGATATTCTTTACGAGAGAGAGAGAGAGAGAGAGAGAGAGAGGTGGGGGAGGGGGAGGGGAGAGGGAGAGGAAGAGGGAATAAGGAAGGAGGGGCAGGCGTTTACAGTCCCGATATTATCATATACACATGATATGTTTAGTCTGGATTGTGAACAGTTTGCCTAGACTTCGTACGCTGATTCATTAATTAGTGAAGCGTAATAATTCTGATAATCCTTCCACGTCAGCGCTGTACATTCCTGTGTAAATTATGCTTTAACAACATAGCATATTCAGGAGACAATGACATATACAACACTGAATAATGACTTAATTCTCCAAACGTACTCAGGGCCGTATTCCCCTTGGTTTAGCTGATTTCGTGGCAACTCTTCCTGAGCTATTTATTTGTTTTTTACATAGTCTTGGTGTTGGTTTAGCCCACTCTCCTCAAGTCTACGTTACTGTAATTTCACCGTCACTTAACCTCATCCCTTCCTTTATCTCTCTTTCTCTGCAAGTCCATATATAGCTCCAAAACTTTCTCTATATATAGCTTCAAAACTTTCTCTTAATCTTTTATCCCTTTGTTTTTCTTCTCGGCGCCCTTTTCGTCCTTGTCTCTCTTAATTTTCCTGGTTAGGTCCACACTCATCCTTCTTATCCACTTGACTAATCATTTTTTTGTTTTATATTATCCCTTCATCTCACATCATCAGCGATCCTTCCCTTCTCATTCTACTCCTACGTCTCCTTTCTCCTCTACTTCTACCTCTTCCTCCTCCTCTTACCCCATTCTTTCCTCCCTCCCTCCCACCCTCCTCCTCTCCTCCCCTCCCTCTTATACATTTTCCTCTCCCTCCCTCTCACACCTCAGTTTCTCCCTTTCTCCTTTCCACATTCCTCCTCTCCTCCCTACCCCCCCCCCTTTCTCTGCTTCTGTATCTTCCTTCCAACCTCATATTCTCCCTCTCTTTCTTCCTCACTATGTTTCTCCCTCTGTTTCTCCCCCTTCTCTCTCCCATCTTTTACTTCTAGTCTCCCTCCCCTTCTTTTCTGTCTTTCCCTCCCTCTCTGTCTGCAAGTTATAACAGTTTACCGAACCACATCAAGGACAACCTTAATAAAGAGCATAATGTACGAGAATCCGCTATATTGTCTGCCATATCCCTTCAGGATGATACCTGTGTGGATATTACTGAATGGGAAATTCTTAACTCTATAAAGAAAGGGAAGTCAACTGCCCCCGGGGAGGATGGCATAACATATGATATTCTAAATGCACTTACTAAAGTTAGAGGCAACTTACTGCTCAAGCTTTTTAACCTGAGCTACCGAACTGGCCGTCTAGCTCAACAGTGGAAAAAAGCCATTATTGTGCCCATCCCAAAACCTGGTGAGCAGAACACTTATAGACCTATATCACTCACTTCCTGCATCTGCAAAATGCTAGAAAGAATAGTACTTAACAGAATGCTGTACAAAATTGGTGATAAATTCCATCCTAATGTCAATGGGTTTCTGAAGGGCAGGAATACCACAACCTGTATTATGTCATACTTAGCAAATACCACAGCAAAATTCTCAGTATTCCTGGACCTTAAAAGTGCATTTGATAAAGCTAATAGGCATATTATCCTGTATGAACTAGTCAAGATGGATGTTAAGGGAAAACTGTTAGCATGGGCGAAAGACTATCTAACCAACAGGGAGGCATATGTTTACTTTCAGGGTGGGAAATCTGCCTGTAGGACCCTGGAATTAGGTACTCCCCAAGGAGGTGTACTAAGTCCAACCCTCTTTAATATAGTAATGAATGTTATTGCCATGATAAAACTGCCAAAAGGGGTAACAACTATAGTATATGCTGATGATGTGCTCATTCAAGCAAGCACGCACAGGCAAATGCAAAATGCATTAAACATCATAGTAGGAGTATGTAATAGTCTGGGCTTTGTCATATCCACTCAGAAAACCAAAGCCATGTATTCTGGTATTTCACCACAAGAAAGTATCATAATGCAAGGAGGCCATTGGAGTATGTTAGGACACATAAATACCTGGGAGTACATATAGGTGGAAACCGTGGTAAAGAAAAAGAACTCCAGACACTGCTAACTACTTGCAAGTCTAGATTACGAGCCCTGAAAGCAATGGCCTGGGGAGGACTTGGTGCTTCTGTTGCAGTTCTTCGAACAATGTACATAGCATATATAAGGTCCCTCATTGACTATGCTGCCCCGGTGCTCGCCTGCATGGGTAAACATAGGCTCACCAAGCTCGAGACCATACAGAATGAAGCACTGCGTATCATTCTAGGGTGCCCACGTACTGCTAAGGTTGCCAATATGAGACTTGAACTTGGTTTGCCCTCTATAGTGGATCGGGTATTCGAAATTAATACCATTATAGGAATCAAAGCACTCAGAGACGAGAGAGAGATAAAACCAAAGATGGAATTAATTAATCATTTAGGCCTTGAAGAAATCAGAGGTAATAACTGGGCATCACTAACAGCCAGGGATATAATAGCCAATGATGTCGTGGACTACATCCAGACTGACGTTTCCTTGGGTGAGCTTACTCCACCCTGGGAAGAAACAGACATAGACTGCAAAATACTAAGCCTTCCCTATCGGAAAGCAGACATGCCAACATGTGTACTAAGATCTCTTTTCTCAGAACTGAGCAATTCTTTGACACAAAACGATGAGACTGACTTAATTTACTGTGACGGATCTCTGGACAGAGAAACTGGAGAAGCTGGAGCAGCCATGACGGTGGTACGAGGTGGACAGTTCTGTCAAGAATGCGACACCAAAGTTAAGCTCCATGACTGGGCCTCCTCGACACAAGCTGAGCTTGTGGCTATCAAGCTGGGGCTAAGGCACATTAGAAGGACGGGAAGCAATGCAGTTATTTTTTCAGACAGTTTATCAGCCCTACAAGCACTTAAGAATAACTGCTCAACTTATCAAGATCTTGTATACGATATTAGGAATTATGTCAGTCAGATAATCAGAAGAGGTATCTCTGTACAGTTCGTTTGGGTACCTTCACATATTGGGGTGCCAGGGAATGAAAGGGCTGACCAACTAGCAAAGGAGGCCTCTAAAAAGACTCAAACAGACTGCGATCTTGGACTCTCCCTTCGTCAGCTTAGATCAAGAATTAAAAACAGACAAAAAAGCATAATGATATCAAAACGACAGAATGAATATCACACAAGCAGGTCAATATATTACTATAACAATGTTGGCCTAAGAACATCCTACACATATGGAAAGGCAGGCACAAGTAGGTGGCAGGAAGTTGTTCATGCCAGAGTGAGGTTAGGATACGACCACCCTTGGCAGCACGGGGCAGCAGTTAATGAACACAGAAGAAGGTGTAAGGTATGTGGTACTGCGGGTGGGCATACACTACATCATTACATTCTAGAGTGTCCGAATCTTGTGAACTTCAGGAACCCTAACTTGAGTACAATTGTGCACCAGGCTACTTATTTTCTGGAGAATGGTATTGTTAAAGAAATACTAAGAAAACATAAAGGTTTCGCCTCCCCAATGTAACTATGTGGAAAGACTCGTGTACATGCATGAGTATGTGTGTATTTGTACATATATGAGTATGTGTGTGTCTACATGTATGTGTGCATAAGTTTCTACAGATACATGTATGCTTGTGTATGTGTATGTATATGCGTGTGCATGTCCTGGTATATACTATTATTCAGCCAACTGGGTGTTATATTTATAATTTGGCTTATTATAAGATTACAGTATTTATGCACTTACTTCACCAATAATGTAAGGTACTGAGATAAGTTTGGCAACTGCAATAACCTTAAGTTTCCACACTGTACAATGTGTATCAGCTATGCTAGTATGTATGCCACTACCAGGATCCAATATTATGTATATAACATTATCTTGTAACTTATGTACGTCATGGCAGGTGTACATCACTAGGTGGTGTTCTCCTTTTGAATAACTGTAGCAATTTATATCGCTGCGTCCCTCACAGGATGAGGGAGGGTGTCCAATAAACTAGCCCTCTTAAAAGAGGGCACAAATCACAAAATCCTCAGGTCACACACACTCTTGGCTGCCTTTCATTTTAACTTCCTTCCTTATGTATTATGAAACTTATCTCTACATCAAATCCTTTATCAATACCCCTCTTATGTTTCCTTTTTTCACGAGAGAGAGAGAGAGAGAGAGAGAGAGAGAGAGAGAGAGAGAGAGAGAGAGACAGACAGACAGACAGACAGACAGAGATGGGTTGAAGGGGGGAGGCTGGTGCAGTACATTTAAGGTTATTAAATTCGGCGATGAATTACGGATGACTTGATGAGCCTTATAATAGGATACTGACTGCATAAGTACAGCATGATAAATACAATATTTTCCTTTGTATTTCAAGACCATGAAAAAAGAGATTAAAAAAAATAATGAAAATACATCACAACAAAATGTTAGAAAAAACGTACATACATACAGAGAGAGAGAGAGAGAGAGAGAGAGAGAGAGAGTAGCACCAGGCAGGTGACGATGTCTTTCCAGATTAGACGGTACACCTGTACTGGTCATCAAATGGACTCCTAACCTCACTCACGCACCTCCCATCCCACCATCCACCAATCACAGACATTCCAGTGGGAAGAGAGTGGGATGAGCTTCTCCGCCACCTCTCGCTGTCGCGACTTTTAGTAAAGTAGTTGCTGCCTCTTCCATTGAGAGTTTCAAGCATAGGCTAGATAAGCATATGACAAATAAGGGGTGGGTATAGAAAAAAGAAAATCTTATAACCAATACTATAGTCTCACCAATCTTAAACCCAGGTTTGGGTGGAGTCTGGCGCTGGGTGCAGCCATGCCATACTTCCTAAACGAGCGATGAGTAGATTCTGTTATATATGTAATAGGCATCACAGATAGGTACACACATACTAATACAATATAAACGTAAGTATTCTAGCATATAAAAGGAAGGTAAACGTGTAATGCATATGGCTCTTGTACATCAATAAAGAAACGTGGCATACATATTTTACAGTGGTGCTGAAAAAAATGTAGTTACTTTTACCGACTTTCACGGTAGTTCTAAGTTGGGTAAGTAATGTAACAATTACGTTTATAATATAATTTGAAGGAATCAGTAGAACATACGCTATTTTCTTAATAGAAATAAATAAGTTAAAACACTCACGAGCGGCAACATCCAGGCCCATACTGGGAGTTAATCCATTGGAGGGAGATTTAAGCTTCTGTCAGGTGCTTCCACTATTCACTTTCAATGTTGATGCAGACACAATGGCAGCTACGCCAACTCGCTCGCATCTACATAGTCAAGCCAAAGAAATGGCCTTCAACGTAAGCCAGTATTTTCTGCAGGAGAAGCAGTACGGAGGAATTTTCGATGATGTGTCAAGGGCAATTCATCGAACAGCTGCAGCAACAGGACTTAGCAAGAGCAGGATTGAAGCAATACGCAGAGAAGCAAGAGATAATGAAGAAAACAACTCTCCAGAGTTTACGTCTCCCAAGAAAATCACTCTCACCTCTTCTGATGAGGAGGATTCATGATAATTTCTTACATGCTGTAAGAGAAGAGGAATAGGCCTATCGGGTAAACATATTAAAAAAAAAAAAAAAAACGCGCCGTGACTTTTACCTCTTGGGTGGTGTGGAAAGAAAGTCTAAGTTTTAATATGTAGAGTGTAATTTAAAGGCTATAACCAGGTAAAAAATCATAAATTATATGAGAGAGAGAGAATGCGACTTTTAAATTCATTATTTTGATTATATTTATAACTTAAACTAGTTTGTCTTTACACACACACACATACACAAACACACACACACACACAGAAGTGGGTAAGTCATGTCAGGCCAGGTGGCGAGATGGGAGCGGACGAACTCTAACGGTGTCAGGTCAGCCACTAGCCAATGAGAGTATAGGAAACAAGGCAACGCTGTACGCCGGGAAATCCCCGGCTAGACTCCACCCAAACCTAGGTTTTAGATTGGTGAGACTATAGTAAATCAGATTTGAGAGGCTGGAGGTAGGCAGAGAGGAGGAGAGGAAAGAGAGAAGGTAGGAAGAGAGGCAGAGGAAAGAGAGAAGGTAGGAAGAGAGGCAGAGGAAAGAGAGAAGGTAGGAAGAGAGGCAGAGGAAAGAGAGAAGGTAGGAAGAGAGGCAGATGAAAGAGAGAAGGTAGGAAGAGAGGCAGAGGAAAGAATGAGATAGAGAGGCAGGAGTGAGGAAAATGATACTAAGAAGATAGGCAGAGGCATGGGAGAGGCAGAAGAAATGCAGGAAGGTAGGCTGAGAGGCAGGACAGTGACAGAGGAAAGGAAGAAGGTAGTCAGGAGAAAGGCAGGAGGTAGGCAGAGACTTGGAATAGGGTGGAAGGAAGCAGGAGGCAGAAAAGGAAGCAAGAAGGTAGGCAGAAAAGTGGAGGAAAGGAACGGTTTGGGTAGAGAGGAAAAAGGCAGGAAGAGGATAATAGAGGGTGGGTAAGAGGTACAAGAGGTGGGTAGAGAGGAAGGAGAAAGACTTGAAAGACACAGAGGAAGGTAGGAAGAGAGAGGAGAGAGGCAGAGGATGTTAAGAAGGCAGGATCAAACCATACCAATTTGGTAGACTCCACATACCTTCTTAGTCGCCTAGGCAACCGTGAGTTAGGCAGGAGATGCGAGATTGAAGAGTGATGAGGCAGAAGGGATGGGGTGAGGCGGGGATGGGGGAGGCAGGGACGGGGAAGAGGTAGGGATGGGGGAGAGGTACGGTTGTCACTCTTTCCTTCTTGTGTCCCTCCCTCTTCCCCTTCCCTCCCGTCTTTTCCTAGTTTCCTTCCAATTTTCCCTTATCTCCTCTCTCTTCCTACGTCTCCCATTCTCCATCATTCTCCTTCTCTTCCGTCCTCCTCCCTCCGCCCTCCTGTTCCCCCCTCCATCTTATCTTTACCCATATTCTTTCCTCCATTCCCCCCCTTCATCTCTCCTGCTTCTATCCCTGCTTCAGTATTTGCCCTGTTCATCCTTTATTCTTCCCCTTTATCTTCCATCTTCAGTTTTTCAGTCTATTCCTGTTTCAAATATTTCTCTCTCTCTCTCTCACACCATAAATATGTGTGCTATCCTTGTCTTATCCTCGTAACCTAGTCGGATTCTTTGACAACTGGTACCCACTATGAAGCAACTGGTCTGCTGCAGTTATATTCTTTTCGTATGTTCTTATATGCACATGTGTGTATCCTTAAAAAAAAAAAAAAAGTGGTTAGTATAATTTTGTCATACCAAGAAAAGTAACGCGTCATTAGGTTAGCGAATAATTCTCGGCTGTTAACTCTGAATTTGTCGTTTTGGCATTTTTGCCGTATAGAGCTTATCCCAAGGCACTGAAGTTACCTGCCTGGCCATAACTAACATCTTTGTGTTCTGGGGAAGGAGCTGGGATGTGGCAGCTTTATTAATCTTAAAGACGTAGCTAAGAGTAGGGACAGGAATGGAAGGAAGAGCTTGGAAATAAAGTGGGGTAAATGTCGAGTCAAAAAGAAAAGTCCAGAGTGAAGGAAGATGAAAGTAGTGAAAGGTGGTAAGGGTGGGCGTGATGCCTGTTGCAGCTGTTGAAGATGTTTTATTTGGGGGTAAAATTTATAGACTAACAGGTTTCTAGGATAAAGAAGTCTCCATAACAACTCATATATGTCAGATGGTTTCGTTTTTCCAATATTTTACACTAGTATTCACTCAAGTTTGATTGTGAAATATTTGGCAGCTGTATGAGTGAAGATAGCCATATGTAGCATCAGTCTTAAACACGTCGTAAGCTTAGCAGAGATTGTAAAAATGGTCCTTTGTGTTCTTTAAGTAGCTCCTCTGTCGGCTGGTGGCGCTGCAAGAGGCGGTGAAGGTCGTCTGCAGGATCTTTCGGCTTCTTCTCTGCATCTTTTGGACTGGATGGAGTGATGCATTTTCTTTGTTCTGAGGCTGCTGGTCCCAGATGGGCTCAGTCTCCTTTGCTGCACCTTTCTTCATTCTGACGTTTTCTTGTGTTTCTGTAGCATTCACGTGTGTGTGTGTGTGTGTGTCCCGGATTTGAGTGGCCTTGCGCACAGTTTCCTGATGTTCTGGTTCTTCTGACTCCTCTTCTTCTCTGGCTCTTCCCCTTCTGGAAGCCTTGACAGTGTTGAAGGAGAAACATCGGCCAACATATGCTCATGGCTGTTAAGTCAGATACTAAAGTCCATTTGTCTCCCCTGCCTCCACTTCGTGATTGGATTTACAGACGCTTGTTATTACGTAGTGGACTGGGGTGTTTATTATCATTCATGTGGTCATTTCGTTTATTAAGGCTCTAACGTGCTTGCATTCGTTTCGCTAACCTTAGTCATTTAATGGCGGCTTTTAATGCCGCTCGATCTCTGGCAGCCTCCCAGTTTAGTCCCTTGTCCCTGAGGTCACACTGTATGACCTCGTCCCAGGTCTTTTTCGGTCTGCCTCTCGCAACCCTGCCCCCAGCGTGCACACTTCTCACTTTTTGTACCCAGTTGTCATCCCCCATCCTCTCCACTTGTCCAAACCATCCTAGTCTACCTCTTCCATCACAACGCCAATACACTCCAGTCCCATCCATCCTCTTTGCCATCGTTAACCTAGTCCCCCCCCCCAGGCCTGACATTCAAGGACGCACTGCACATCCACCTAATCATTGTCATTTATATACATTTGAGCCTGCGAGTATCCTCTTCCTTTATTGCCCAGGTCTCACTACCATACAGCATTACACTCCCAACACATGCCGCATATAAAGATCCCTTAGCACGGATGGAGGGTCCTCTCAGTGTCAGGAGTGGAAGTAGTTCCCTGAACTTCTAACAACCACTCCTTAAGCCTCAGAGCTAACTCCAGCCCCATCTCCAACACATATCATGTCTCCCAGGCAACAAAACTCTTTGGGACACTCAAGAGACTCACAGCTAGATCAGTCCAGCCACGCCTGACAGTCTTCACGTGCTCTCCCTTACACCTTAGTCCACTACGCCTCTCTCATGCATTTGTGACTCCAGCGGTGATGAGCCAGGAGAGGCGAGTGGACTTTTGTACGTGTGCGTGATGGTTGTGGATTGTACTGATAAAGGATTCCAGCCAGCCATTAACAAGTGTCCACAGTTAAGTATTTTCACGGATCGTTTTGGTTTTCGTATCTCGTCACTTTAATATTCACTGTAATTGGATAGCGAAGTGTTTGATGCCTGTATGGGTGAAGATGAGAGGAGAGGCAGGCAGTCCTGTACACAGATTATGCTTAAGACACTCCATAAATTTGAGCTTTTATGCTTAAGACACTTCATAAATGCGGTCACTTATGCTTAAGAAACTTCATAAATGCGAGCCCTTGTCATGCTTAAGACACTTCGTAAATACGGGCCCCTGTCATCCTCCTTCCTGCTCCGTGGCAGTGGTAGGGATTGTGACCATGTGGTGATGTCCGCACACTCCCCACAGAAACGCTTGATATCTCGCACCCTTTTGCTTGCCTGCACGACGTTGGTTGATATCTCGTCTTCTTCAGTACTCCAAAGCCCTTGTGGATGTCTGGACGGCTGAATAGTACACGAACACACAAACACATCCCCCCCTGCTTTACCTCGGGTGGGGAAATAACACCCAACGTGTCGGATGTACGAGGCTATGGGACACAAGCTGGCCTGTGATGTAGGTAGCGATGATTCCCTGGCCATGGCGGGGTGAGTGGGGAGGAGAGAGTTGTTCACCGCGCGAAGGCTGGCCAGCAAGTGAGTGTGTGAGGGAGGTGCTTGTGCCAGCCCTCAGACCCCTTGTAAATATCGGGCCAGAGCTGTGCTCGACCACCAGTGCCATCTATTGCCACAGTCTACCACCACAAGACTCACCTGTGGCCGCGGCAGCACCTACAGCATCCGCTACCACTACACTACTTAACAGCAATATGGTATGGGGAGTTTAGGTAGGGTATGTTGGCAGCAATAACTATAGTATGTGAAGGTTAGGTAGGGTATGCTGGCGAAAATGACCCCCCCCCTCTCTCTCTCTCTCTCTCTCTCTCTCTCTCTCGGCAATTAAAAAGGTTGTGGGTGTGGAAATGGAGTTGGTGAGGTGAGGGCAAACGATACAATGGCTAGCAAACTTGTCGCATCCTTGTCTCATCACTTCACCTCCCACGCACTCATTCAATGCTCTTCGTTCCCACACACTCAACGCACTTCGCACCCACGTAGTCTTCCATACAATCCCTTACTCCCGTAGTCTTGAAACTGAGGGCAGGGGTTACCTTTCCCGCACCCCGCTGGAGGTGGAAGCCCACACCTTCAACTTAAGTGGTAATCTTTAAAGCGTGAGAGGCACCCCTTCATGTGGGCAGGCGCCGCAAACAGTTGGTAGCCTTGATTAATTTAAATATTTAAAATCTTAGTTTAAAAAAAAAACATGTATGACAGTTTCTAAATTTCACATACAGTATAATCTCTTATTGTTAGCAGTTCTTACCTTTTTTATCATTAAAGACTGGCATTTGTTCTTGAATACTCTGTTTAAAAGTATGCATACAGTACATTATCCACCCACGGTGTACACCTACGTCCGCATGTTGCACTACATCCACCCACGGTGTACACCCACGGTCGTATGTTGCACTACTTCCACCCACGGTGTACACCTACGTCCTCATGTTGCATTACATCCACCCACGGTGTACACCCACGGTCGTATGTTGCACTACATCCACCACGGTGTACACCTACGTCCGCATGTTGCCTGCATTTACTTCTCACTTTTATTGTCGTCTCGTTGTAAATTAACCATCTCCGGTGAAGCGGTGAAGTCTTTTAAAACGAGAAAAATATTAAACGCTTATTTTTTCTTTACACAATCTTTTTATCATTAAACTAAATTCAAATCACACACACCATACGGTCCTACAAATTCTACATGGTTTTCTTTGCATAAGGCTACTATATTGTGACGAAGGGGCATGCGAAGGGGTGCTATGAGACTCCCCGTGGATTGCAGTACTGTGCTGCGGTAATCCTTTCCCGTTGACAGGGGAACGCTCTTCCTTTCCTGCGTTAAGATTACCAAATGATTCGGATAAAGGGCAAGGTGAACGCCTGCCCACAGTTTACGACTACAGCCTTTAGTCTCTCTCTCTCTCTCTCTCTCTCTCTCTCTCTCTCTCTCACACACACACACACACACACACACACACACACACACACACACACACACACACACACACACAGTTGCTAAGCAGTGTTCAGTATCTATAGGGATGTCTAGATAAAGAGTTTTACTGTCCATATACACAAAAATGTTTCTCACTCATTTCATGTTGTCATTATTGTAGTGGTGGTGGTGGTGGTAGTGGTGGTGGTAGTGGTGGTAGTGGTGGTGGTGGTAGTGGTGGTGGTGGTGGTAGTGGTAGTGGTGGTGGTGGTAGTGGTGGTGGTGGTGGTGGTGGTGGTGGCAGTATTAACCTAACGTTTTCATCCTTGTATTATATTCGTCATTCACTGACCCTTTATTGATCATGACAGCTCTAGTGATCGAATCCAGCCAATGCCAGACGATTTTATTCAGCTGAGTGTGAGTCATAGGAACCAAAGATATGATACTGTCGCCATTAACCCTCTCATGATAGGCAGAAGTCTGCTGACGGTAGACGAGTTGAGAGAGAGAGAGAGAGAGAGAGAGAGAGAGAGAGAGAGAGAGAGGTGGGGGGGGCGGGCCGTGTGTGGCAAATGGAAATATGCGAAGGAATAATTTTTTATTGAATGAGATAGGGATGGCAAAGGAGAAGGCTCTCCCCCACCCTCCAAACCCTCCAGCGGAAGCCGGCAGGAAAAAGAAAGAACACCACGCAGTATACAAAAACTGGCGTGAACATTTTACAGGCAAGTGTGAAAGGAGAAAGAGAGACTATCATAGTGTAACCTGAAAAAGGAAAAATTATGAATTAGAATTGGTTATAAGATTTTTTTTTTTCTATACCCACCCCTTATTTGTCATATGCTTATCTAGCCTATGCTTGAAACTCTCAATGGAAGAGGCAGCAACTACTTTACTATATACGTAGCTTATTCCATTCGTCTACTACTCTATTACCAAACCAGTTTCTACCTATTTCCTCACTGAAACGGAATTTGTCTAGTTTGAAACCATTATTTCTAGTTCTATCCTGTATTCTCACTTTAAGTAACTTGCTGATATCTCCCTTATTTATACCCTTCATCCACTTAAACACCTCAGTTAAGTCTCCCCTTACTCCACGCCTCTCTAGTGAGTGCAGATTTAGTCTTTTCAATCTGTCTTCATATGACAGGTTCCGAACACTAACTCAGCTTCAGTGCTAAGGCGTAGTTGCGAGGATGTCATATTTCCAAAGTACGGGATGCTTGTAGTTTCATATCATCATCATCATCATCATTCTTCTCCCACTGTTATACGCCAGGATCCAGGAAGGGGTGATAAATTCATGAGAAACTTTTTATTTTCTTCTAATTTTCTTCTTGTTTTCGTTTCTTCTCGGTAGAAAGTTAAATTTTTGGTGGTGAGTCGCCAAAAACATTTGCTGTTCACTGTTCATGGGACTAGGTTTAAATGCGCGCCAATGTCTTCCCATTCTACATGAGATATACGTACTGTATAGAGGTTCTTTATTTTTCTAACGTATGCTTAAACAGTACAGTATATTTATCCTTTTGCTGCATGTACTGTGTTAGTACCAGTGATGTTCGTGTTCTGTTCATTCTTGAATGCCTTGTTACTGTAGAACAAACTCGTACAAACAGTTAAAGACTACAATGAACGAAATAGCACTCAAAATATCGTCTGAAATAAAATAAAACATGAGTATCAATATTTACGAGAAGGTGCGCTGATGGAGCGCGCCTGGTCTTTTTTACGCTGTTTACGGTGTTAGTAATCGTGATGTTGCTGTAGTCCAGGCCCTTAGGGACTAAATTGTGCAGATTTGTCTACAAGCACCAAATTTGGCTTAGGTGTAGACCAGAACATACTTATTTCATTTTTGGAGGGCGCCAAGACCAGCGCTCACTCGGGCCGCCATGTTGGCCAAATCCAAAATGGCTGCCAGCTGATACACGATGGTATCACAACTTCGTATCCAAAAGTCGTAGAATCATGAATGAGGCACTCATTATAGGTTTTTGACCTCAAGGATTCCAAATCTGACCTCTGTTTTGACATTCACGGTCAGGATAACCCCCCAATGGCATATAAAACGTCAAATGAGATCAAAACTAAGCCAAGTAAACACAAAGTTTTATTTAAATCATTTAATGTTCAACTCCCGAAATACTCCAGGCCCTATAAGGCAGATTTGTCTCCAAGCACTAAATTTGGGCCAGATGTAGACCAGAACAGACTGATTTCAATTTTGGAGGCCTTTGGCTTTTGATGTGAACAACATAAATGTGGGCACTTGCGAGAATGCTACCGCGCAAGTGTGTTACAAGGGTGCTGAGCACCAGTCACATAGGAACTATAAGAAAACATCACTACTGCATGATCTAATTGATTCTAATCTAGGTATCGTCATTGTTCACACATCCACCTTCACACTTGCACAACCCTGTGCAGCGGACTCCAGCCCTACAGCATTTGCAGTTTCCTGTGCAAGATCTCTCACAGCCACAGTGCAGGAGAATGGAACATGCCTTACTAGCATCTGCGAGTGATGTCCAGTATGGTAACCAGATACCTCAAACATGAGGATAACAAAAAGGAGCTATTCTCCTTCCTCAGTGAGGAGATTGTCAAGAAAGATGTGGGTGGGAGGCTCCTTCTCAGTACAAAGTTTGAGAATGTGCTATCCAATAGACCCTGTGATGTTTCAGCTCTCCAACCATGTAACCACCCTGAGGCAGACACAAGGATATTCCTTCGCCTGCCACATGCTGCAGCACAGGGTCACAGGACAGCCTATGTTCGTACCGTTGACAGTGATGTGGTGGTTCTTGCTGTACGCTTTTTCACCACACTTGGCCTTTCACAGCTTAAAACAGCAAATTTCCAACACTTACCTCAGGGCAATGATGCAACAGCAACACACACACTCCCTCGTCCTTCCACTGTCCGGTGACAACTAGCAAAAGCAGCCAAGTAGCGATGCCTACCAAGACGAGAAACTTTTCCTGTAAAACTGATGTTTTACTGGAAAAAATGCCTAGACGAGAAAAAAAAAATGATGAAAATAAGAAAAAAGAAAAGGCAAAGGAAATGTAACTTGACTGGAGCCTGGGATTATGAACTGAGGCTACGAGGAAACATGAGTAGAGGAAAGAAATATACAGGGAAAAGTGAAAGGAAAACTGAGGTTGACCAGAGGAGGCCAATGTTATGGTGGCCGGTGCTAGTGAAATCCCTCCTAACCATATCTAATCTGTACTAATCTCACTAATGCCACCCATATCTGTCCTATTTCAACTTCACCTAACCCAAACCAACCTAATCACATCTAAACAGATTTAATTTAGCCCAGTCTCACCTAAATTATCAATATTTGCTCAAATTGAACCCTGCCTAACCTCGAATGACCTAATCCAACTTAAATCAACCCAACCTAATCTAGCTTAACCTCACCTAACCCAGTCTAATTGTATTTAACCTCACAATCTCACCTAACCTTGCCATACCTAACCTAACCTATTCTGATGCTGCCTAACCCTATCTAAAGCAACCTAATCTCACCCAGTCTAACTTAACCATACCATACCTGACCTAACCCAAACCAGCCAAGCCTAAAATGACCTAATCCAACCGAACCTAACCCAGCCTAACCCAACCAAATAAAACCCAACCCAAAACCTATCAAAACCGACGTATTCTAAAGCAATCTAACCTAATCCGTCTATATCTAGTCGAACTGAACCCAACCCAACCAAAAATTACCTAATCAGACCAAACCCTGCCCAAAGTGACCTAACCTAACTTTCGATCGGCCATAAATTCGCTAAGAAATTTTGCTGCCTGAAAGTCTACGGATGTCACACTCCAAGTTTCGCCCGTTCTGTGTACTAGTATATGAGAGAGAGAGAGAGAGAGAGAGAGAGAGAGAGAGTGTGTGTGTGTGTGTGTGTGTGTGTGTGTGTGTGTGTGTGTGTGTGTGTGTGTGTGTGTGTGTGAGTGTGGGTGTGGCGTTGCGTGTGTGCAAGAGATAGAAAAACCCAACTGTCGGTGTGAACCAAAAGGCAGGAGTGGCCATAAAGAATTTTCATGTACACCATTGTTGTTCCTCCACATGATTCATAGCCTATGCCTTCGCCATCAGACGTAAGTGATACCGTTATAGGAGATCCCTGGCCACAGCAGACCTACTCGCCACAGCAGACCTACTCCCCACAGCAGACCTACTCCCCACAGCAGACCCACCCTCACAGCACACTCAGGCATATGTGTAGCTCTGGTGGGCTAGAACAGTAAGTGCTTCTGTTATACAAGACCCCTGGCCATTGGAATCCTTCTCTACTCCAGTGTATGCCTGGTGCGATAAAGCTGGTTCCTGCAGCCTTTAAGATAAGTACATATGAAGTGCCATTGAAAAGAGGTGTAGGTGCTGCCTCGTTTGTATCTTCATAGTGTTCCACCAGGTCGTCGGCAGATGTCTAGGATGCTACTGTGAGAAACATCGAGATCAATGGTTCATCCTGTTACAACATTCCTTATACCTGGCCCCTGCAGTACCTTTGACAAACAGTACTCCCTTTACCTGGCCCTTACAGTACTTTATTTACCTGGTCCCCACAGTACCTTTCACAGCAGTCCCTTTACCTGGCCCCTGCAGTACCTTTGACAAACAGTAGTCCCTTTACCTGGCCCCTGCAGTACCTTTGACAAACAGTAGTCCCTTTACCTGGCCCCTGCAATACCTTTGACAAACAGTAGTCCCTTTACCTGGCCCCTGCAATACCTTTGACAAACAGTAGTCCCTTTACCTGGCCCCTGCAGTACCCTTCTGTCTACCACCACACTGCTAGCCTCACGTACTCTCATAATTCGTATGCTGCTGCACTACCTTATCCTGTACTCCTGTCTCCCTACATACATTCTATCACACCAAGCCCCACCATACATACTCAGCTGCCCTTTTGTGCACTCTTCGGCTCACCTTCCCCAACTGCCTCTGTTTTTGAGCTAAAAATCTTCCTGTTGTTTCTGTTTCACTCCCTGTTCTTCTAGCTGGAGGGATTATATAGTGTTCTTTAAATCTTCACTAATGACGGCAAGGTTAAGACACAGACAGACAGACAGACAGACAGACACACACACACACACACACACACACACACACACACACACACACACAGTATGTAAAAAAGAAGTCCCCACCAACATTAAAGGGAGCGAGAAGGCCTGAAGGTGGCCGATAATTTTACAACCTAGTCTTCCCAGCACAACACTAGCGGTCGCACCTCATTATGTAGGAGTCTGTGTCGCCCTGCTCTTGCCTGACACACACCCATATCTCAGTCCCTCGTACACACCAAGAACCTCACTGTGCCGCAGTCTGTGTCGCCCTGCTCTTGCCTGACACACACCCATATCTCAGTCCCTCGTACACACCAAGAACCTCACTGTGCCGCAGTCTGTGTCGCCCTGCTCTTGCCTGACACACACCCATATCTCAGTCCCTCAGTACTACAGGGTATTTTCGGCGATACTTTATAAAAATCAATCAACAAGCGTTTGTACTACATTCTTTTCAGGCGGATCCTTAGCAACAATCACACAATCGGAACCCTGGCAAATTTCTCTTGAAACATTTAGACAGACGGCAGATTATTCTCACAGATTCTTTACAACAATCGCTTCAATTATATCCCTTGCAACAGCCACTACAGGCTTTTCTCGGATCCTTGCAATAATTAGACAATCACACCCACAGCAGACTCTGCTCCTCACAGACCGCCTGGCCGGAGATAAGGTGATCCCAAACTTACTGACGGAAGTGGGAAAGACAAGATTCACGATCTAAAAGGCCTTCTTCCCGCTGAGAATTGTGTGTACGTCTCTCTCTCTCTCTCTCTCTCTCTCTCTCTCTCTCTCTCTCTCTCTCTTTCTGTAATA
The DNA here is from genome assembly GCF_032717465.1 of Coenobita brevimanus. Classification (NCBI taxonomy): domain Eukaryota; kingdom Metazoa; phylum Arthropoda; class Malacostraca; order Decapoda; family Coenobitidae; genus Coenobita; species Coenobita brevimanus. The sequence goes on along the minus strand of NW_027643737.1, from coordinate 33,495 downwards.
TATTTTCAGTGCCAATAAGAGTACAGCATAATGTCGTGGCTGAGGTCAGTATAGTCAGTCAGGCAGTGGGAAGTGTCGGGTGTCCTTGAGACCTCAGTATCAACAGTAAAATGAACAAGGCACTCAGTCACAAACAATGCATCATTATTCTTGTTTGCGATTGAGATATAAAGGTAAAGATCTTGTAAATTACTTTTTTATAAAGCCTGACATTTGGACAGTCTGGCTAGAACCCAATTCTATGCCCCAGTATAGCAACTGTAAAGAAAAAAAAAAGTGAGAGCCAATGGATGGGAGGGGATTAAATGTGTGTGTGTGTGTGTGTGTGTGTGTGTGTGTGTGTGTGTGTGTGTGTGTGTGTGTGTGTGTGTGTGTGTGTGTGTGTGTGTGGAGACTTAAAATATGTTAATCACATTCGGAACCCTTTCGACGCCAGGTATGACAATGGCGTGAGCTTACTTCAGTCTTGATATCGTTCTTGGACAAATGTTTGGGAATATGCCCAGGCGACGCTCATACCGACCAGCATAAAACGCCCATCTTCACACTGTGCATTACTCCCGCCTCCCCTCCTCCCCGTCATCCGCCACCGTCCACTCTCATCCTCTCTGTCCACCCCACCCATTACTGCTGTGATGTAGTGAATAGCATAAAAATGAACATCTCATCCTGCAACCCAACTCCAACGCGTCAATTCAAAGGGCTTTCTTATCCCGTCATCGTCCTCCATCTTCTGTCATCAAAGTCCATCCTACACACTCGTCTCCATCCATGACATCTAGTCTTGAAAAACTTGAAGCAGCACATCACATTATGACACCAGTAAGGTTCCGTGTAATCATTTGCTATTCAGGCTACTGTGTGCAAATTCATCCATCAGACCTAACTGTATTTTCTCGTCATTCAGGTTAGTTTATATAAATTTAAATATCACGCTCGTTTTTTTTTTTTTTCGCTGAGGATTTTATATGTAACTTCGTGGTTCATGCTTCAGTGTAGGTCATTCATTAGTCATTGCGACTACTTCTGGTATATACAGTTTCGTCCTTCAGGTATCAATCTCCAGGCTTCGCTGTTCGTGTTAGCCTTCAGGAGATAATTTGTGTTCCACGACTGAAGAAGTTTATCTCGTCCTTCAGGTTTTCGCCCCTTCAAAATTAAATGGCATTTTGTAAATGCTGTACATATCATACAGGAAGAATTATACAACTGAATGTTGTCATCCAGCCTTAACATAGCGGCAGAAAGTGTTATTTTATATTAATAGGTACTTGAGCCAACAGACTTCCTTTTTTATATTATTACTTATATACTCCTCTGTGCTCAGTGTTACATTTGCTGCAAGCACGAAGGGCGGATTAATTCTTCCCCTATAGTAGATTATCAAAGCAAAATCGTCACTGAACAAGAATCAAAAAGCAAACTAGCAACTCCGCATTCTAAGGTCACCAATGGAAGTGAGTGTACCTACTGGGAAGAGCCACCTTGAATTAATGTTTCTTCCATAACAATGTGGTAGTGGGGTTGGATGTTCGTATCTTCAAAATAGCATTAGAATGACAGAGATTGCTCGTAGTGAGTATTTATTTCCCTGTTGATATCAATATTTTCAAGGACTGTGTGGTTTTATATATATATATATATATATATATATATATATATATATATATATATATATATATATCACGAAATATAGCTAGTAATAAGCACTGGACCTTGGTAATAAGTGGTGTTCTACATAATGCTCTTCCAACGAAGCAACTGGAAACACACACTTGGTGGAGAAACGTAGTTTCATAACCAGTTTATGTTCATACGGTCCTTGCAGACCTCCTTGTTCCTGTGAGAATGGGTGCAAGGAGACACAGTTGCTCTCTTACCACTGGGGACGGTCGTTTATTCTCTGAAGTGAGAATCCTGCTGCGTCAGCGAGTGTTGGAGCTTTCACCACTTCTCTCACGTTCCCCTCACCTATCCTTTTCCTTTCCTGATTCACCTTGTGTCTTTCACTTTTATTCCATTTAAAATAATTCTATTAGTCGATATTCAGTCTCACATAATTTTCACTCTCCCTCTTTTTCTCGCCATCCTTCATTCTTACTTTGTCATCTGTTACTCCTCACGTCCATGAGGTATTTGCTGTACCTCCTGTGTTCTCTCGTTGTGCTCCATTTACTTCCTTCTCCAAATATTTTCCCTTCATCACCGCGTCTTAGCCCCGTCCAGTCCACATATTACATGTTCCTTTACTAATTACCTTCCCCTGCCTGACACTATCTCCATCACATCATGTGTCCTTTCCCTGCCCTTTATATTCCTTCTCTTCTTAGCACTTGCCCATGACCCACACTCCCTGCATGACCCACACTCCCTTCCTGCCTCATATCTTGCACCACACAGCTATTGTCCACACCTGATGCCCCTGCCAGTTTCCCACACACTTGGTTCTAACCCTGGCCCGTATTGTCGTAAGCTTCTAACACATTTTCCTTTTTAGCGTATTCCTGCACATACGAAGTGCTGTAATGGCATTTCCAAAAGGCGTATTTACTCCACATAATTTGAAATTTTGTATTAGCTATGTTGTCAAGTCTGCAGTTCATGCCATCAGGAGAATCGACAGCGTGCAAACATACGCAAGAATTTGAAACTACATACTAGCAGCACCCACTTTAAGTATGTTCCACGGCCTCCGTTTCCAACTCTAAACATGAGTTGTACTGTACGTACATCGGGAGAGAAACATGTATCATCTACGTCACAGTGGCTCCATGCACTAGCGAAGCAGGGTATACTTTGCACCTCTCTTACCAACACATAAAATGACTGTGCAGAGTTGACATTTGTTTTGAGTTTTCTTCTTTCTTCCCATTTTATCCAGTTCTCCCGCCACACAACTAACCTTATGCAGTCGCTAAGTATTGATTTTACATTAATATAATTTTTAAAAATCATTGGCTACAGATGACATATATTTAAATACAGAGTTCTGCTCCTGTTACCTTTGTGTATTATTTTGGGGTTCAGTTTTTTTGGCCTCGTCGGCTGGGTCTGCATAAACCGTGAATTCTTCCACGTCTTTCCGGAAAGAAAACGAATTTTCTTGTTGCGTTGTTATGTTTTACCAGGCCACTGTTGTTGTCCTCTTTACACACACACACACACACACACACACACACACAATCTATCTATCTATATATCTATCTATCTATATCTATATCTATATCTATCTATCTATCTATCTATCTATCTATCTATATATATATATATATATATATATACAAGAAAATCCATCTCATTTCTGGAAACACATGGAAAAAAATCACTGTATATCCTGACCCAGCTGACGAGACCAAGAAAAACTGAACCCCAGAATAATACACAGGTGTAACAGGAGCAGGACTCTAGACTGAAACAAATGTCGACTCTAGCCAATGATTTTAAAAAATGATATTAGTTATTGCTGTCGTGATCAACAACAAGAACGACGACGACGACGACGACGACGACGACGACGACGATGTTAAAACTAGCATCAGTATTGTTGCCTCAACATCAACACTGACATCAGTATCGACATTAATATCATCAGCCACAACCTTGACCGGTGGAAGGCTTTTACTTCACTTTGACCCAATGTATTTTGGTCTGTTTAGTACGTCCTTCACATTATTGCACCAGCTACTTCCCCGTCACACACACACACACACACACACACACACACACACACACACACACACACACACACACACAACGAATCTTTCCTCCCCTCACAACCGAACATTACCCAAGAAGTATTGTTTGTGGGGTCGTATTGTAAGTGGCTTTGAAGATTTCGTAACACCGCTCCCTTTGCGATTTATTCCGTTCATTTCACCACAATATTATCTTCATGTTAAGGACGCAAAATTGCAAAATGTCAGTATTAAAATTATGTAAATAGTAATCAAGAGGATGAAAAGATGTAACATGCAAAATAAACCGGTATGGAGGGGGTGTTACGAAGCCACCTTCACCACCCAGAATACGGTGGCCAGCTCAGGGACCACAATAACACTGTGATGGCATCTCACATCGCCACCTGCCTGACCACCTACACCGGCCTGCTCTTAAGTGGGCAAGTCTGTTACACTGAGGAGGATGTTGAGTTTGAGGAAGTGAGACATTAGTGGTGGAGAGAGAGAGAGAGAGAGAGAGAGAGAGAGAGAGAGAGTTAATACATCATCTATAGTAAAGACAACTGCGCTTAAATCAGGAAGTGCGTTTTGTATTTTTTATTGCTTTCTCCAGAGTATTTTATTCAGCTCAAGATAGACATATTGTTCAGGTATAGTCTTCATTATTCCCTTTGCAACATGACCTCAACCCGAAAACTGCACCAAGTTTGGCTTGCAATAGTAAGAATCATGTGACAGAGACATAATCAGCCTGAAGGAGATAGCCTCTCTCTCTCTCTCTCTCTCTCTCTCTCTGGTAGGCCAAACTGACTGGTTAATGCAGCCCCCACACTCATGAACACGGTACATACACAAAGTCAATACAAAATAGATCACGAACGCCACAGCAACCATAGCTAAGATAATCAAGAGGCCGGGGTGAGTACCAGAGACAAATATTCACGAAGGACTACACACATGCTTCTTTTTACAATTATGAAACAGCAGTAACAAGTATCGCCACGCTTAACTGTGCTGGGTCACCTGCCCTAACATGACACCCGTGACGTCGAAAAAAAACCATACAAAGCTTTTTTTTTTTTTTTTTTTTTTACACTATCATTTTCTTGCACAAGTCAAGAGTGAGAGCAGTGGAAATGAGTTATTTAAGAGGAGCCTGTGCAGTCACATGGAGAGACAGGCTGACGAATGAGGATATAAAGGAGCGTTGTGGTGTTGATGTGGATGTGATAGGAAGCGTTATGAGGAACACACTGAGGTGGTTTGGCCATGTGGAGAGGATGGAGGGTGAAAGACTGACGAAGAGAGTGTATGTGAGTGAGGTGGAGGGGGGAAGAGGGAGGGGGAGGCCGAGGATGAGATGGAGGGATGGGGTGGAGAGGTATATGAGAGAGGGGGGTGTGAGATGGGAGCAGGGGAGTGAAATGGCGGGGGACAGGGCGACTTGGAGGCGATTTGTTTGTGGCCACCCCAAACGGGATTGAGGCGTCTGGCAATAGATAGATAGATAGATAGATAGATTTTCTTGCACCTGTAAACTGACAGTATTAACTTCCTCAATAAGGTGGCGTCCTCTCTCTCTCTCTCTCTCTCTCACACACACACACACACACACACACACACACACACACACACACACACACACACACGCACTTCAGCCATAACTCACCAATACAGAGTTCATTCCTGTTGCAAATTGGCGTGGTAAAATTACAATGCCATCCTGTGGTCAGCAAATTAAGTATCTTGAATCATGATACATGGTTCGCTTTAACCTTCAGGCTTCCACTGACGAATTTTTTATTGTATATCGGTAAACGCCAGGTAATGTTGTTCATTTATAAAACCTACCTCCGTGGGACTGTTAAAACCCATCTTTAGTAGCATCTTTGTTGATATAGAAGTTTGCAGTTTAAGTTTTCACCAGGCAATATTTTTAAGTAAAGAAAATCTGCTCACAGGACTTGATATTAACGCTTACGAGCACTTGGCATGTAATGCATATTCATGTTTGTTTAATCTCAGTTGTGACCTACTATCCCTAATATTTATGAAGGTGTAAAACTGCGGCCTAGCATTTCCCCTGTCAATACATTTTTATATATAAAAGGCAGGTTGAAAAAAATATTTATATATCGTCATGGTGGTAAACAAAATTTCTGCTGAAACAAAAAATCCAAAACTGATGTGAGGAAGGTGTAGAGCAGCACATAAACGCCAATACCAGTTAGTTAATTTGTACGCGACCCCATTACCGCCGATATCTGTTTTCGATAATGGTGATTATGTCTGGCAACTAGCTGATGCTTCTGTGGGAGGGTAGGTGGCCAGTCCGACCCTCACCCCATCACACCCCTACGTTGTCACACTCATCATACTCTGACACCTTCACAACACAATATTTTTACTACACACACCATCATCATAGACTAGCACCCTGATCTCACCACACGCTCTAATATCCTCATCACACAAACACAGTATTTCTACACACACCCTCATTATACACTGTCATTCGCATCACTCACTCTGATTGCTTCACCACACCAACACATCATCGCCACACATTCTTAAAGCCCTCATAACAACACCTTTTGACATCTCAGCCACACACCATCAATAAGAACAAGAGACACGGGAAGACTCTGCATTCCCCTTTCCCTGTCCTGTCTGCAAAAACAAATATAACGTACAATAATCTTCCTTTAGCAACCAAGGTGTACTCGCATTTTCTGTCGGTGGAACAAGAGGCATGAAAAGATTCTGTAATCTCCTTTCAGAAAGAAAGAAAAAACAATTACCACAGGAAAGCGATTGCAAGAGTATATGTGAATGTGTCCCCAGTTTTTTTAACGTTTTTCCTTTCTCAGTCCCTGTAACTTAAAATATGCATCACCACCAGGATAAAACAGAGGCACTACATCACACTCTAAGATAAATCTAGTTCCAGCCGACAACAAACTTGTTTGTAGAGTTTTCAATCATTATTTCAGCAAGAATACTTTTTTTTGCCCCGGTTGTTTATTTGTTATTATGATTATTTTGTTGGTGGTGGCACGAGTTACTTAAACAAATCGCTGTCTTAACAAAAAGCTTATAAGGATACAAGTACAAGAGAATGCTATGACACAGCATCAAAAACAAATGACCAAGACTGAGGGGTCTTCCTGCTTTACTCTCCTTAGCTTAAATTCACAGAAAAGCTACCATGATCACCGCCTACCCTTGAAAAAACAAAGTGAGCTGGCCAATACATATTGTCGTCTGCTTTCCTTTGTACGCGTTTGTATGTTCTAGAAAACCTTGCAGCCTCGTCACTGAAATAAAGTAACATTTGATAGATCCTTGCTAACACCATGAAATTTTATCCATCCTGAGAGAGCACCACATTAATGATGGGAATAATCAGGATTATATCTAGCTCCTCCTGTTGCAGAAATCTACTCAGAGCTCCTCCTGTTGTAGAAGTCTACTCCGAGCTCCTTCTGTTGCAGAAATCTACTCCGAGCTTAATAAAATCAGGAAAGTCCGGCAAACATAAATAAATAAATAAATAACGTTTACGAGAACAAGGCCCCCAAATCAGCATATTCAGTTCCCGTTTTAGCTGAAACGTGACATGCAGTATTTGCCCCTCCTCTTTGCACCCCATTCACCAAGTTCTGAAAACAATTTTACGATCTGGTCAAAGTAACTGACTGGAGTGCTGAAAATAAAAATCCTGTTTGCTTGCGTGGCCACGCTGCACGTAGGCAGTTAGATTTACTGATTCTCTTTATTTTTTATTCCTAATTTCATCAAGACATTTCAAGGTCTTCATTATTCTAGCTAACTTATCATTTTTTATTTCCATGCTTATTGGAGTTGTCTTTTTCCTTTAATCCTACTGCATCTTCTCCATATTATTCACCATTACTTGTTGGATATAATCTGTGTTTACCCCTCGCATACCTCTCGTCTGTTAGTATTTGCAGGATCGCTATCGGTGTGCCGTTTTAGATATTTAGTATTGTACAGCAAATTTCTCTTACAACTCTTCGACAGCTGCACCGCCTCCAGCCAGAAATGTTGTGCAATATTCTCTGCATTTACCTGCGTACATTTTTATCTTAATGGTATAAGGCCTGAGTTTATCTGGTAGGTGCAGAGGTGTATATGAATTTCTTCTGGTAACAGAAATTTAAAAATGTGCCAATGGTTTGACTCAGAGAGTGAAGCCAGGATATCTGGGCCTATTATTTCTAGGACGGAGGTGCTTGGTATGTCTGTCGGACCACAGACGATTCTTTTAATCTGAACGCAAACGAACGACAGACATGCCCTAAGTGAGCTGTGGAAACAGTTGACTATTAGGGGAACTTTTAGCTCTGGCTGTTCCGGAAACTTTTGAGATCACTGTACAACTGAAGAATGACAGTTGTTATGGGTGGGAGGATAGGAAAGCTGGCAGGGCAAGAGGCGCTAAGTGTCAACGGGGTGCAGGCACAGAGAAGGAAGTTCTTATTGTGTAACAACAAAATACTGACTGAAAAAAAGGAGAGAAATACCCCGTAAAGACAGATAAGAAACTCAAGACGGAAGAGCCTCAAAGGATTCCAATATCTGTTTCTCCGCTCTTGAGGGGTCGCCTCAGAACGAAGAAAATCCTTGAAGAGAAAAGTGGAAAAATATCTTAAATTCCAGACAGGAGGAGAGGCGGGTCATGACGTTTTCTGGCAACACGCAAAAGGTCACACAAAAGAAGCCTGCGCACACCTCACGTCTAGAGAGGATATGAAAGATACAAATTCTTCAAAACTGTAAGAGACTATCATTACTTTGAACAAACCTGTGGTAGAAATCGCTTGAAAATGACAGCAATATAAAATGTACATGACATATTATTACTGAAAAAAAGTATCCTTTGTTTCGACTAGAATGCTTTGATATATACAGTCATTAACTCTATTACAATAGTTCCTGACAGTGGGAATACCATGGACAATTTCGAATGATCACACGTATGTGTTCGAAATGTGGTCATAGTAAAAAACGACGTAAGTAATCAGTGAATATATTAATCTCATTTACAGAAGCCAAATCCATTAGTTACTTCCACCAACGAAGTTGTAGGAGGTTCTGTATTCACCTATGTTTGTATGTTTATTTGTTTCTTTGTCCACACGATATTTCCAAAAGTTCTCAGTTAATTTCAATGAAATTGTGTGGAAGGGTGGGCCCTGAGCCAAGAGAGATTTGATTAAATTTGGGGGCGGATCCGGATCCCATGTATCCCTTACAATATATGTTCTCAATGAATTTCAATGAATTTTTGTGGAAGGGTGGGCCATGGACCAAGAAAGAATTAATTACATTTGGGGTCGGCTCCGTATCGGACATCGGCGGAGGTATGCGCTCCCTGAGTGTTTTCTAGCTGATTCTATGTAGCATGTATAATATTATATCACCGTCATTTCCGAGAGAAAAACTCATTCATATTCTCGTATCTGAAGTGTGGTCTGATAAAACAAATGTGCAGTGAATGTGAACCTCTCAATTATTAAACCCCAGATCAAGAATAAAGTATACTGAGTTGATCTCCCGTTAACTATCTGCGTTGTTCAGTTTTCAGCAGTCAAATTTTCGTTTACATAAACTATTTTAAACATGAATTAGGCTTAGGAGGGGTTGTGAGTAAGATTCCTGAACACTAAGCTTCTTGAACGTCTATTGAATCATGCGACTTGTCTGTGATACACTTCACTCCCACACACACACACAGGATCCCTTGGGCTACATTAACCTCTCTCTCCCCCCCACCCCTCTCTCTCTCTGAAAAAGTAAGCCCCTCCCCCCTCCACACACACACACACACACACACACACACACACACACACAGGATCCCTTGGGCTACATTAACCTCTCTCCCCCCCCTCTCTCTCTGAAAAAGTAAGCCCCTCCCCCCTCCACACACACACAGGATCCCTTGGGCTACATTAACCTCTCTCTCCCCCCCCCTCTCTCTGAAAAAGTAAGCCCCTCCCCCCTCCACACACACACACACACACACACACACACACACACACACTCGCGGAAGCAAGCAAGCGCGCGGGAACTGTACTGAACCGCTAATCTCCAGATTGCCTAACAAAAACGCTGCCAGAAAATTAGGCAGAAGTGAAGCGCTATATTCACGTTTAATTAACCTTAAGTGGTAGAGTACTTTTCATACTCACAAGCCATTACAAAACACGGAGGTATTTATATCCAGGAAATCTAACATTTTAAAACAATGAAATAGCTAACTTATGATTTTTACACATATGAATTAAGACAACTCGTATCACACATCTGACATTTTCCTGTATTACAATGATACGGTATCGTTGAGTTTGTATGTATGTATTTATGCATGTACGGGTATTAATCTATTCCTGCTGCAACTAGACAATTTTATTCACCTTATAGGACACCTGTTATTGCGATGGGGTTAATGGAGGATCATACGATCTCTCCATATAAAGAGGTCTTCCTTAAGGTACGCAAAATCGTCTGGTGAGAGGACGTCTAAAGATTTTATTCAGTCTGGAGAAATACCTCTCGCGTTTTGCTAATAAACTGTGGCGTAGTATTTCTCTTTTGCTTCCGTTCCTTTGACTCTGCTCTCTCGCGTCACTTTCGGGAACTGGGTGTGTGTGTGTGTGTGTGTGTGTGTGTGTGTGTGTTTTACACGATTCCATTCCATTTAGGAGAGAGGTTCTGAACTGGATGGGTTACGCTTTTCTTTAACTCTCTAAGTATGAGAGATCTTTCCTAAGCTGAACTAAATCGTCTGGAGTAGCAAAACTAAGCAAGAAAAAATGTCACAACATTTTTTTTTATATTACAATACTGTGGCATGGTATTCCTCTTGGCATCATATAACGATTTTATTAGTTTTGCAGCTGATCTTGCTACTAATGACGATTTTATATAGCTCTCGAGAGACCTTTTATTCCTGCCACTACATGGCAATTATTTTATTTAGTTTTGAGGAGACTGAATGGAGTTGCTTCTATACCCTTCACTGTCAGGATTCCCCACATATTACATAAATTCTTCTGAAGATACCAAGAACAAAGGAAAAGCACGTCCTTGGGTTGAAGCGTTCAATTATGCAAGCACCATCGTACCTTATTTTCCTTCCCTAAATCCCATAGCTCACGGCCAGGCTTCTATTTTCCCTCGAGGCAACAGGATCAGTAGTGGTATCCCTCGCCTTCCCTACTACGTGCACAATTCATACTACATACTTAGCAATATACAGTTCAGAAAACCAATTTCAAGAGTAGAAGGCTATACCTATGCAGCTTAAACGAGACAGGAATTACTATTACCATTTAAAAAGTGTCGTCTTTCAGATTTTTTCCCCATCCATTAAAGAATAAGAAAAAGGCAAAATACAAATGGTAAAATAAAAATAGAGCGTCAAAAGGAAAAAATCACGCTGACAAACGCAGGAAAAAGGCTAGCTTTAAAGGGCAAAGGCAATCAGACTTGGGATGAGATAATGTAACATGAGATATTAACACAAGTGAGTGGAAAAGGATACTAACTAAGGTAAGATGAGAAATAATGTCATTCGGTGTCCTGAGTCTTGGAGGAGGAGCATGTGTAACATAAGTGTTATGGGTCCAAATGCCACATGTGTCGTGATTAATTCCATTGCATTTTATCAGTCTCATTCAGTAGAGTTAATCAGTCAGTGCAAATTATCCTTCTATTTTTTTTTATCATTTTTATTTCCCCTCTCTCTCTCTCTCTCTCTCTCTCTCTCTCTCTCTCTCTCTCTCTCTTTATTTTGCATTCCATCCTATATTTATCTTCTTCCTTTGTCGTGTCGTCTTCTGAATCGTTTCTCTTCTTTCATCTCGGGTCTTCTCACTGATTCATCCGTCTTTTTGTTACACTCTTTCTCTCGCTTCTGTCTTTCCATTTCTTAGGCCCCTCCTTCTCAGTTCATTTTGCATTTCATCCTGCGTTTTGTTTCATTTTCTCTCCTGTTTCTTCTAAACTACTTTTTCTTTTTTACTCATCCAGCTTCTTCATGCCAACCCCCCTTTATAAAGGATCTCATTTTTCTTTCCACCACTTTCTTACCATCACTCATAACTCCTCCCATTGTATTATTTCATCCTTCCTCTTCTTTCGTGTTCCCTCTAATTATTTTTCTCATCATCCATTTATTTCCTACTATCTCTCTTCCCATGTCTTTTTTTCTCGTGGCCCTCGTCATATTCATTTCTTCACTCATGCGTCTCTCCTCTTAATATGCTTTGCAAATCATCCTGTATTTGCTTTCCTCCTCTTTCGCGTTCTCTTCCAACCTCCTTTTCTTTCTGCATCATTCGTCTTCCCTCTGTTTTCTCCCGCTTTTCCTGTCCACTTGTTTCTCGTACCCCTCTTTGGATCTCCATTATCCGCATTTCTCTTCTTCATCTGGTCCCTGTATTGTTTCATCTCGTACATTCTCCTACGGTTTTCGGTCCTTTCCTTTGTCTCTGCATTTCCTCATCTTTCTCCTTTCTGCCGTTCTCGGTCGCCCTCCTTCCTCTCTGCATCATTTCTGCACTTTCCTTTCTTGTTTCTTCTTTTTCCTCTTCATGCATCTCCTTATATGAATCCTTTACCATTAAAAACGAGACATGTTACAGAATTTAACGTTGTTCCAGCTGCTGTCAAACAAATTATCCACCTTAAGAGACTACTCCTGAAGGAAAGGAATTAGTGAATGCTGTATCAAATCACTCATGTTCAAAAAATTTCTCCAGTGATAAAAGAAATAAAAACTGTCTAGTATTAACAAGAATTAAATAATACGTCTTTAAATTGAAGTTAAAACCTGCTGCATTTGATCGTATTTGCAATAACTGTTTACACGTAACAGGTAAAGAAACATTCCCTCTTATCCAATACACTACTATAATAGGACTTAATATTTATTTTTTTTAGTTTTGCCCCCAAAAGATTATGGGCGATTTTTTGAACTGATGGTGGTAGATGTAGCCTTTATTAACTCCTTCACTACTCTTTTAAGTCGAATAATGTGCGGAGGTGGGAAGAAAAAACTATAGAAGTCGCCATCGTGCTGAAGGGATTACAGGAGACTGGGGCACCCTTCTCTGATTTAAAAAAAACAAAAACAATGAACCTCTAAAATGAAGATCATTCCAAATCCGTTCTTAGCATCTGCACATACACACTCCTACCATTCCTCCTCTTCTTTCCCTCTCCTTGTGAATGTTTCTGGTCGCTTTCGCAGTCATGAAATCATTTCGTGGTAGCAGGAAGCGTTTAGTATTGTAGTGGTGGTTATAGCATTCTAGGTGATGCATTGCTTAGCCCATCCAGCCCACCATTGGAAAACCCGAGTTCGATTCTCGTGCCGGTCAGACTTTTGGACGATGTTTGTTTCTTCTTTATCCATATTACCACTACCTTCATATGACATTTATGCAAGGTAAAAACAACGATCTGATACAAAACTAACAAAACTAAACACAACGTACTGCTCTACTTTATACGGCATCAAAGTTAAGCAGAAACTCATCATTTAACACGGCACATACTCGTATTATGCAGGTCAATACTGGGCTGGCAAGAGTTTTTGGGCGTGTATGAATCGCTATTTCTTCGTTTAATTAACTGCTCTGACTTGGGTTTAGCTGTAGGTGTTGAAATGTATTGCTGGACAGATAGTATGCTGTTCACTGGACCCTTTACATTTGTGGGATAGAACATTAACATTATGTAGGATAGAAGATGGAGAAGAATTGAGATGAGTGAAAGTTGAAGAGGAAATAAATACACATGGATAAAAAATAGGAGACATAAGACGAGACAGAACGAGATGAGGGAAACGGAGTGGGAATCAAGAAAATATGATTGAATATGGAAGGAAGCGGATAGGATACAACAAATAAAGGAATAGGAGACAAAGAAAAGAAGAAGAAAAAGTGTGGGCTGAATGGTGAAGAAAAGAGGTGAATTCAAGACGAAGTGAGGGAAGATTGAAGAGGAAACATGTATACCGATAAAACTGGAGAGGAAAACGTGAATACTAAGAGACAGGAGAAAAAATTATTGTAGGATTTACCAGCTTAGAGTCAGGACATACATTTTGTGCTTTTAATTATTACATAATTTTACTCTGCTTAGGAGACATTTTTCTCATTTGAGGGGTTACATCCAGTCATCAGTAACCACCATACTATATGATTTTTTTTGTAAGTTGATTAATAGTCCATCAAACGGTGCTTTCTATGTGACTGAACATTGCTTCTAAGCACTAATATATTCGTCAGTTACAACGTGCTAAGCAATTGTGTTTATACATATACTTCACCCCATCCATAAGTGGGAAGAAAGGTCAGAATCATAAAAAATGCTGATGAATATGCTTGATTTTCACGAACACTGTTTTCAGTTGATATTCCAACAATACTACGATAGTGGGAGTGAAGGTGTGAAGGAGGTAAAAATGTGTTCCAACCCAGGAAAATAAGCACAACAGATAAAGTCAGGAGCAGCTTCGTGATGGATTCATAAATAAATAGTTTTGGTTAGTGTATTATGTAACACACACACACACACACACACACACACACACACACACACACACACACACACACACACCACAATAAAAACATGCTAGTGGTGTTGTAGTCACAATACACGTGTGCGTGTACTTTATTATAACTGCGAGCAACAACCATTTTCTACGTGTAAAACTACTGTAACATGAAACTTTTTACGAATAATAGAACTGCGTATATTGTATTAGATTCTGCATCAGCCACAAGCCCTAAAATGATGTTTGTCAGTATTGTTATCTCATAATTCTTCTTCCCCCTCCTCCGCATAGCAATTAGGAATGTATTGAATGAAGGGCCAGCGGCGATGGGATGAAAAAAAGGATAGCGGTAGCATAAAAACTGGGTGAGGATGGCGCATGCAAGGGTAATCGGACTGACGGGATTAAAAACAAAAAACGGATATAAGTCAGAGAGAGAGAGAGAGAGAGAGAGAGAGAGAGAGAGAGAGAGAGAGACGGGAGGGGGAAGCTGGGAGAGAAGTTAAAAAGTAGAATTTTGGAGGCCAGTGTGCAATAATAGTGTCTGCATAACTTTGTTTCCCCAAGACCAGTAATATCTTAGGGAAAACATGAGACCCCAAATATTTCACCAACGAGAAGTTTGGACAATAAACCTGAAATACAGAGGGGTTGTTAAGTTTTAAGGAGAGACAAGTTTTGATTGCTGCTGCCAAGGTTGGTCATGGGAGGTTGACGGTGGGTGCTTTGACTTGCTCGTCGCAACCCTTTCATTTCGGTGATGCAGTTTCTACACAAAGGTCTTGTCATTTACAGACGACTTTGACTAACTTATAAAAGTTCTCTAGCACTGAATGGATTAAGTGAAGGCTGTGACTAACCCCTCTACTTCCAATATCTCTCCTAAGCTGAATAAATTAAGGTTGCCAATATTCGTAAGGGAATCCAGGATGGTCTCCACACAGCTGCACTACACTGGCATACCTCTGTGCAAAGTGCCGTGATGATTAGTGAACGTGCAATAACTTAGCATTATTGAATTTGTGTGTTTATTTGGTGTGATCTTTGATTCCATTAATTCTAACCAAGCTTGGTGGAGGGCAGGACGGTTAGCCAAGAGGTTGACCTATTGCTTGTTAGAACGACAGGCTAAAAGTTAAAGTCGCACGACTACAGTAGATGCAAGTTTGACTTAGAAAGGTGTGCTTGGAAAGTTTATATCGATACAGATCAAGCCTGATGATTGATGGAGGATAATACAAGAACGAAGGGGTTCTATTTTTGTGAACAATCAGTCAAAGGTCAAGGCCACATAGCAAGGTCAAATTTCGACCCGTGTGTCTGTGTGAACAATAGTGTTAAAAACAGTTTTGACCCGAACTGAACTAAGCTTAGTGGACGGACTGAGGATGAGCCAAAGGGATGAGCTAATGTTTTGAGAGTAGTAGGTCAAAGATCAAGATCACATATTGGGGCCAAAATATATATATTTTCAAAATCTGATTTACACCAAATTTTGCAGAAGGGTTCCGGGAAAGGCAAGAACAAATGAATTCTATTTTTAGAACAATCAGTCAAAGGTCAACTCACAGGGAAAGTCAAAAGCCACCGTCACAGAACAAAGTCGAATCAGTTTTTGTCTTATTATCGCCGAATTTGATGGAATGATTTAGGGTCAGATGAGAAAGAAGTTTTTTCGATTTGAAGAACAACTGGTCCAATGTGAAGGTCATATTCCAACGGCAAATATTCGGCCGTTAGTCCAGTTGGTAGGCGCGGGTATTACACTCACTGAGGGCTCCTTTTTTACTTGTTTCTCCATTGGTCTATATCAACATATGTATCAAAAAATGGAAATTTCAGTGACAGACTTATAATTATCAGCAAGGGGGATGGATGGCAAGATGAGAAATCGCGACGGAGTAGCATTCCTCATAACCGGTAGAAATGGATAATACATTTAGTAACATCTGGAGGACATATGAAGATGAGATTCTTGTTCATTTAGACGTATCAGATTATGAACTTTAGGAGATACTTCTGGCTACGTCTCCCTGATCACGACACTGGAAAGTTAATACAGCAGTCAAGATTTCTCATCTAGATACTCGTGCATTAATCCGGAAGAAAATCCTTCCAGAACTATGTGAAATTCTAACTCTTAACGAAAATAATAAAACACTAGAACTGAAACCGGATATGGTAGAGGTGCATGATATGTTCTGTCATGTAACTTTTTTATTATTCATCGACTATCAGTTTCCAGCATTTATATACAGGTATCTATGTCTATCTGCCTGTCATTTATATATCTACCTATCCAATCTCTCTCTCTCTCTCTCTCTCTCTCTCTCTCTCTCTCTCTCTCTCTCTCTCTCTCTCTCTCTCTCTCCCAGGCTCCTTCTTCTCCTCCCTTTGTACTCTCAAGACCTCTCAGCTAAGTGTGAAGTACTTCTTGGAGTCGGAGTTATGGAGGGGAGGGGAAGGAAGCGGGAAGCAACAACAGTTAAGATCACTGACACTGCGAATAGGAGGGCGAATGGGTAACGTGAAGAAGAGAGATAATGGTGATAAAAGAGATGCTAAAGGTAGAATTGACCAAAGTCTGGGATATGGTCAGTTTCTTCAGTATTCCATTTCACTTTTCCTCCCCCCTACCCTTCAAAAAAGAAAAAAGGTGAGATTCGGAATGTCTACCCGTCTGTCTATCTGTCTGTCTCTCATTCAACTCCTACACAAATGGATGGACTGTAGTGAAAGTTGGCATGTAAATAAATCTGGTTGACTGCAGCCAAAATGTAATCCCGGGAAAAATATTGGTAATATTTTTACCACTTCCATTTAAAGTTTCCTCTGCCAGAATATTCTTAAGATGAGAGAGGTTTGCTATGTTTCTCTGTCTCCAAATGATTCTCCTTGACATGACAGCTAAGTCAGGAAGATAAGTGACGGATATGCCCTAAGTGTGAAGTAAACGTAGCGAAATCTTAGGCAAACTTTTGTCCCTGGCAGCACGTTGTGTTGCCGCTAACAAAGTATGTCATCCAGTCTTCCCTGATATTGATTTCCTTTTTCTTATCAAAGGTCTCTTGACTACGAGCACCAGTTCCTTCTTTAACCTTCTCTCATTATCTACCATATTCTTTCTTTTCTGGCTTCATTGTCACTTCATATTTCTGTCATATTTATTGTCGCTTTGCTTTTGCTTTTCTTTCGGACCCTCTTCTCCCTTCATCTTACTTAAATGTACGCACTGTACAGTATAACTTCTCGTAATTTGCATTCCTAAACATTAACTAGGGATTAAGCAGAATGTACTGGCCTGGGTAACCTTGTGTGCTTGTGGGCGCTGATTAATTACCAGACATTAAGTTATAGGAATGATATAATGTTCTATTTGCGTGAAGCTTGCACGAGTAATAAATTAACCTGGAAGTGAAGGGTATACCTGTGTGCTGGTTTGGAGAATATTCTTTTCATTCCGGTGGATCTCTCATCACGTGAATAAAATCACCTTTTTTAGCCAGAATGAAATCCAAAGTGAGCTCTCGACTGACAGGACTGACTACAGGGGTTATTTCTGTGTGATCTCTCTTCCCTTTTTCCCCCAACCAACGTTAACTCTCTCATGGCTGAAACAGTTCTAGTATTCCATTTCTGTTAACATCAGATGATGTCATGCGTTTCACTGAGTCATAGGAACCTGTTAGTGTTAATACGACCATTACCTTTCCCATGGTCAGGACTTGTATGGCACTATGGGTGTATTCTATGACTGTTCAGGAGAGAGGGAATCAAACAAGCATGAGAGTGTTAACTTGTCCCAAAGGTATGTTTACCAGTTCACTCTAACCAAAAATAGAGGTGGTGATACCTATGGCGTGTCAGGTATATCCACCTTCACTTTGATGGATGAGAATGTGGGGTTTAATTTCGTTTCATATTGTAACTTTCCTGGACTAGATTTTAGGCCTATGTTCCTGCTGTGTAGCGGGCACTGACTACTTCTCTCTAATGACTTAGTTTTAATTACTTTCTTGTTATTTCCTTTTATCTTTTATTAGTGTTTTTAGAGCTGATAGATGGTAGAGGGATGTCCAAGATTTGTGCTGGTTGGGAGAGCAAGGTGAAGATGGGGGGAAGGAAGAATGAGATAATGGATTTTAAAGGTCAGTCGATGAGTGGAGGGTGTATGCGAACAGGAAAGACATGTATGTGAAAGTGAAATAGGTAGGAATATTGGGAGAGCAAAACGTATAGATTAAAAACGCATATGTTATAATGACCTTCGTGTACTCGATAGGTACATTTCTTAAACTTTCTTCTTCAGGATGGCATTTAGGGAAAGGGAGAGTGGCTGGTGATGAAGGTGGCGGAAGAGAGGACACAGCAGCGGAGGACACCATTCAGGAAGGGTGAACTCGTTATCCGGTAGAAAACTTTTTTACGAGCAATAATCCACCATAATTATCCTTATTACAGCTTAGAGTACATAAAAAACAGCGCTGTGAAAAATGCTGACACTATAGCATTAATTATTGTTGTTTCAGAGAGATTTTTGCTCGAACATAACTATTTTTTTCATGCCCAGCGGAAAAATAAAGGAAGCAACATTGCCATTAATTTCGTACTAGCCACTTATGCAACCAAAAACGGGTCCAATGTTCATTTACAGAATGTTTTTTCATGTGCGACCAGGAATGTACTTTCGATCCACACCTTGCATACAGTCAGCAATTAATGGCAGTATATTTTATGCAACACAGAAAATAATGTGCTGTGCTGTGCTACCTGGGGCAGACAATAGACACACGGATAATTGCAACACTGGAATCGTCATATTTAACTGAGTTCGTAAAACAGGCTCCCAAAATACGCTGCTACCTTCTTGAATAATAATAACAACGATTGGAGGTAACCAGTGTTAATTATATGAGATAAGAACGATCCGTCAGAATTCTGTTATCTTGTGCAGTGTTTAGGTTTTGTAACTGCAAGAGTACAATAAATGAGTTTTGAACTATTTAGTGACCAGATGGACTTTTACACCTGCGCACAAAAGCGCGTGGGGGTTGTGTGTTTGGTTCGGTTTGTCTTTCTATTATAAAGATTATGGGAAAATGTATATACATTGGATAGAACTGAACCAAATTTGGTTAAAACGATTGAGGACCATCAGAGGAACCGGCGAATACTTTTTGGCCGAAAAAGGCTATAGATCGTAGTCAAGGGCAACGTCAACTCAGTTTTGATCCGGTTTTGATCAAATCTGGTGGAAGAGTTGAGGACCAAAAGAAGGAATGCGGTTCAGATTTGAGAACAATCGGACAAAGGTAACGGTCACAGGACTAAATGACAGATTCGGCCATTTAACACGAAAAGGTTTGATTCGGTTTGGATCAAAATTGGTGGTAGAGTATTAGGGTAGCTGACGATGCATGGTTCCATTTTCAGAAAATGACGTCAAAAGTCAGTGTCAGACAGTAATGCCATCTTAAGCTCTTTTATCCAATTTAAACCAAGCTTTGTGAATCGGCTGAGGGTCTGGTTTGGAAGACGTAATTAGAATTTAAGAGCAATAAGACAAAGGTGATGGACACAGGGCAGGGTTAGAGGTTCGGCTGTTAGGTCTTTCCATACGATCACTGGCTACCTTGTGTCTTCGAGCAGGTTGCTTTTCAATTTGATAGCATGTTGACGAATCACGCTATAAAAAGGAGATCAAAAGCGAGGAAGATTACCCAATTCCTCATGTCTGCATAATTGTTTTTCAATAATTTGTTACCATATTGCAACATCACAGGTGCCCACTGACCATGCTGATTGGCCTTTAAACCTATGTAAGGCGCGGGTGTTGCATTCTCTGAATGATTCCTATTGTTCTTTCTGTTTGTTTGTGAATTGGAGGCTCGAAATTGTGCTCGTGTTTGATGTAAGTTAAGAACTGTGAACTTATGAGTTTACATTAGAATACATGGATTTTTGCCTCTGAAGGACACAGGATGGTAGGTAAATTAGATGTGAAGGAGAGAGAGGAGGGTACAGCTGGAGACAAGAGTTCACCTAGAATAACAGCTTTTTTGTTTCTTTGTTAGCTAATATTCATACTGTGATACAGGTTCTGCATGCTTCATTGGTCACAGATGATCAGGGAAGATAATTACGAACATGCTTCAAGTGGGAATTAGACGCACTGGAATAGCAGACGAACGTATATAGTCTGGCAAAATTTTCGCCGCCATTCTTCAACCAGCATTGTATAATGCCTTCTTTATTTACTGTCCTCCCTTTTTGCTTCTCATTCTTCCTTAAGCGACAGAACGTTTCCTTCAGTCTCATACTCTTGTTGTTTGCTTCCCATTTCTATCACATAAAAATATCTCATTTAACACATTTCATTGTCACAGTCTGCAAAGAAGTGTTAGCAAACTTGCTTATGTCTGTAACCTGGCTATATTAAATAATTATCTAATCGTCATTCACCCTTTCATCTGTCTCCTTTTCACCATCCATCACCCAGTACAGTAATTCTTTACACTGACGAACAGAAATGCAAAGCAATGTTTTCGAGATGATGAGATAAATAACAAAAATTAAGGCTGGAGGAAAAAGGAGGGAGAAAAAGAGGAACAAACCAGGTGAGAGGCTGCCCATAGAAGGAGAAGAGTAAGAAGAAAATATTTCGATCAAGAATATCAATTAATCTTACAATGAAATTATACTAATAAAAAAGGGCTAGATGCGGACCAAGTCTGTTGTATCTCCACAATAAGGCAACTTTCCCAAATCTTGGTATAATTCCTCAATTTCATCAAAATCACGGAACAGTGAAAACAAGACGCATTTTATATATCCCTTCAATGCGGTTACGAATCTTATTTTGCTTGTGGCTGACGAAGTGTTATTGATATAGCTTAGGCTAGGCGGATGCAGTGAAGATATTACGCTGAAAAGGGAAATGATGGAATAAAGAGGAAGGCATTAAGCCGAGAAGAGCATGGATCGACTGCGGTGGAAGAAAATACGCCAAAAAATACTGTCGAGTGGAGGGAAATATATGCTGAGAAGAGTGAAGGTTGACTAGAGAGGGAGATGTTACGCTGAAAGGAGTAATGACCAAATAGAGAGGAAAATAATAACCTTACAAGGATCGACTTCGGAAGGAAAAAAAAACCGCTAAAGATACAAGTGAAAACAGCAGATGAGAAGCAGAGATGGTAGTAAATGAATATAACAAGAATATATGAAGTAAAAGGAATGCAATGACTAATGACAAGTTGAGAAGGGAGAGAAAGAAAGAATCCAGATGAGGTGAAAAGGTTGGAAAGTTATGAAGTCGGTGAACATAAACTTACTCTTTGACGTAAGCAAAGGAAGGAAGAGAATGCCGCGGAGAGAGAGAGAGAGAGAGAGAGAGAGAGAGAGAGAGAGAGGGGGGCTTTCGTAAAGGTGTCAGAGCTGTCTTTTTTTTTTTCTTATAATAAATGCATTCTTCTTTTTCTCCATGTCATTTTCACTCAAGACTTTCTCCCATCATGTGTTCACTTTTTTCTGTTGCGTTCGTTTTCTCTCTTCATGTATATCTGTCGTTTTTTCTCTCTCTCTCTCTCTCTCTCTCTCTTCTCACTTTTGCTTGCACACAACTCTCATCTTAACTTTCGTCCGTCTAACTTTTCCCACATTTCTCCCACTTTCTTTCTTCTCTCTCTGATGCTCTCCACTAATGCGATTCTCGTGATACATTTCCCACCTTATCTTTTAGTCGTTTCCTTGACATTTCGCTAAGGATATCCCGTCTGTCACCTTCCTGACATTAGTTACCCTCTTCATTTTCACTCTCATTTCATTTCGCTGCATTTTTATTTCTCTATCGTAGCTTTAACTTCCATCTTTCATCTTCTGCTCATGAATGTTTCAACCTGTTTATTTATTCATTTATCTACCTACCCACCGACCTACCTACCTTCCTACCTACCTGCCTACCTATTTATCTATCTATGCATCAATTTTTCACCCATCAGGAGTGTCCAGGCCGGGGATTAGGCTGCTTGGTCCTGACATTTGAGGTGTCACCAGTCGATAGTCCCTGAGTGGCATTATGTGGGCCCTAAACCAGAATGCTGCACTGTCGTCAACCACATTAATGAACCTGTCGACGAATCACGACCAAAGACAGACTGATGTGCTCTTGTGTTTTTCGTGCCTCCTGTGTTCTCTGATTTCTTGTTTTATAATGAACACGCATATTCGCTTGCCCTGAGAGAGAGAGAGAGAGAGAGAGAGAGAGAGAGAGAGAGAGGAATATTACCACCGTGACAAGCTATTTCTCCATGTTATATAGATCATACCCACTCTTCCTGGTTGTTTACCTGATTACTTCCTTTTAACAGAGTCCCTTTTAATTAACCGCCTTGCTTTTACTGTTGTTTCCAACGGGACAATAACACAATTAACTCGGGAGGGAGCGAGGGAGAGTTAGGGGGGAGGGTAGTGGGCATTGAGAGGGGTGAAGGATGTAGGATTGGGGAGGGGGAGAGAGGGGCAAATGGAGGGGCAGTAGGGGAGGGAGGGGTACGGGAGGCCGTCACTGGATTTACAAGGTTAGCTAAGTAGGGCAAAAGGGGAGAAATTTTTTGTGAGTTGAGAAGGTCAGAAACTGGGAAACTGAAACTGAAGGAAATAGATTGAGAGCTTTTATGTGCTGAGGATAAAGACAGGTCCTACTTTGGTTCGTTTTTTTTTTTCTTCTGTTTCTAAACCCTACCAGGCTATTCATAAAAGTGGAGAGAGGGTAATGATGATGAAGATGACACTGATAACGACTACCAAAAGAAGACAATAGGGTGAGATGTGGCCGAAAGGGAAGTAGGTGATGGCTAAAACAACAGGATGAGAGAGAGAGAGAGAGAGAGAGAGAGAGAGAGAGAGAGAGAGAGAGAGAGAGAGAGGACTAAAGTGTCCGGCCATAGATAGATGGACAGATAGGTAGAAAGATAATGATAAATGCTTAATGACAAAAGAATGTTTTCTTTTTTAACAATGTTCTTTTGCCTGTAGTAGATGTAATATCAGAGATTTGAAGGGAACTTTTATTCTGCATCATGTTTGGAAATACAGTATATTTATTAAACGAAAGAAGATCATTAATTCTGTTGTTTTCTGGTTTTCGAGTTTAATATTATAATTAGTCCCCTATAACATACTTTTGATCTCTTCTTGATATTATTCACTATTTCGAACTTCCCCTCCTTCCTCTTCTTCCTGAACCATATCTTCCTTGTCCGCCTACCTCATTGCTGATCCTTTTCTTCAGGCCTTTTTTTTTTTTTTTTTTTTTTTACGCCACACTTCTTCCTCTCTGCTACAGCTTTTATTATTGTTCTCCCTTCTTCTTTTGTTGTAATTTTCCCTTTCCTCATATTTTCCACTGAGTCGCCTTCTCCTCCTCCTCCCCCTCCTCCTCCTCCTCCTCCTCCTCCTCCTCCTCCTCCTCTTCCTCTTTGCCTGGCGGTGTAGCAGCTGCTGGTGCAAGTTATGACTCGATTTACCTTTATCACCTCCAACCCTCTCCCTCCTTCACACTTTCTTAGTTCACTCGGCACCCTTGTCCGCCTCTGCCCTATGATCTGCCCGTTTCATTTAACTTGGCTTAAAATTGCCACCTCTCCATCTTCAGTTGAGTGCTGAGGTGTAAGAAGACATTAACATTAGATTATGGTGGAAGTCACGAAAAAGTGCTATGGAAAGGATGTACAGTCTTAGTTTCTCCTACTCTGCCACTGAGCTGTACCCAGAGATTAACACTAAAATATGGTGAAAATCACGAGAAAATGTTAAGGAAACGACGTAAAACAGAGGTGTTGTCTTTTTCTGCCACCGACCTACGGAAAATAAGCCACAATAGGACGATTATCTCTGCCAAGTTAAGGTGAATAGCAACACTCCTAAAATCTTTCCTTCAAAATACATACTTCCTTCCTTGAAAGTTTACACTCTTTCCTTCAAACTACACACTAGCTTTCTCCAAATTATACTCTGGCCATTTCGACATGGCCTAAAATTATCATCACTCCATCTTGAATGCAATCCTGTAAAAAAAAAATTAATAATGGAATACGCGTCAAGACATGGAGCAGTGCCATGGAAAGTGTGCAGATACGTAGTATTATCTTATTCAGCTACTGCACTGTATCAACTCATTCATGAAAAGCGGTAGGAAAAAGTTGACAGCCAAATTATTGCTTTATTCTGCCTTTTAGCTATGGGAAATTAGCTAACAAAGGACGAAACTATCCGACAAATTAAGAGAGAAGAACAATACACACTGGCAAAGCCCTTATTTTGACAGGTCTTCCTAATATCCCCCTTATTGTTGGACCGATCATGTGTGTGTGTGTGTGTGTGTGTGTGTGTGTGTGTGTGTGTGTGTGTGTGTGTGTGTGTGACAAAGTGCTTGTATGAATAGGTTTTATTTTCCATTATTACACAATTGTCGTATTTCTTGGTTTTCCGTAATTCTTTTTCATTTTATACAGATTTCTTTCGTCTTCTCGTCGTATCCATTTCAGTTATGACGTCTATGTTACATTGGTGATGTTCCTTCCATTCTTGCCAAAAAATCTTATCTTGCTGTAAACTTTTGCCTCTCACTTCGCCAGACTTTTCTCTTTTCAATTTATCTTTTCTCATTCTTTTATATTTTGTATTTTCTTTTGTTTCTTTTTACTTGATATATCCTCACCACTTTCTTTGTTGCCAATTCTTTGTTTATTAATCCTACTTTCTTTGTTTCCTTTATTTTGTCTGAATCCCCTTTTCTTTCTTCTCATTTGACCACATGTTACCTCCTCAGCATGGGTCGAAAGATCCTTTAAGGTATTACCTGTCCTTGTAACTCATGATAATCTCTCTCTCTCTCTCTCTCTCTCTCTCTCTCTCTCTCTCTCTCTCTCTCTCTCGGCCAAGCTCATTATTTTTCCACAACAGCTCCTTCCCTGTACAGCATCTCCCGCCCTTCCCTTACCCGCACGCCGTCAGTTCCAGCTCCCTCAGACAAGTTCCCAGCTGCAACTTACGGTAATCTGGCCGTAACTCTGACACACGTGGAAATTGCTGTGATTCAGGTGACTATTTTTCGGACTACTATCCAATTACCACACCATCTAATAACTTTCACAGAATTATGAGGATATGATCTCATTAGCTTTAAGTTAGAGGATCTATCCAGTATCATCCACATATTTTAGTAGGGCGTATTTGACGTCTTGGACGGAACGTCACCTCGTTGCGCGAAGAAAGTTGCGTATTCCAGCGATGAAGAGAGCTACTTTTGTCTGGCATAGAATAACAGGCATTTTCACCGTTAAGTATCAGAAGAAAAGTATTCATCTCGTCTAATCTACTCGTACATCTAAGGTAAGCAGAAATGATGATCAAAAAATAATTGTAAACTTGTGACAGACGCCAAAATGCACTTAACAGAGACGTTCGTCTCCATAATTTTGGTCGTTGAGCCGGTGGTGGGATATTTACCCACTATCTTGTGATACAAGACCACTGCATCATCCTCGATATCACAGTTACGTCCCTTAGTTGTTAACCTGGACACTCATTTTTCCGATCAACACACAAAGGGTGAATGTACGTTACACTTGACTCCAGTAGTGCCAGCTGCTAGCTGCAGGAATTGAACCCTGGGTCTATCGTGCCGATAGCTTCGTAGCTCCATTGACAACTTGACCACCGCGGTGGAGAGAAGTACTTAAATTCTCTAGATATGTGTGTGAACATGAAAACTAGTATCGAGAAATTATGCACACGAGGGACCAAACATTTTTAGGTAATATAAAGATTGGAACTCAAAAAGGAGGAATTGTGAGGAGGGGTAAAGAGTGCAACAGTGTGGAATGGTTATGAACACAGTATAAAGGTAAAGTGTAAACAGCTCAGGGTCATATTTTTGGTGCCATAGGAAGCTTCTTTACATCTCTTCCTAAGCGATTTACTATGCCAATTGCATATTGATATTCTTTCCCTTGTTTATCGATATAATATCAATACAGTCCGTATAATAATAACGTGTGACAGGTAAAATATTATTGAGGAAGAGGAGCTACGAATCTAAAAAACGACGTCGCATTATACTCCAAGTAGCTTCTGGGATTCGTAACACCTCGAGCAATTTATTTTACGCAAATAACCTGAACATCCTCTTTCGTCAGTGTTGCAAACTTTGATGATATCAAAACGAGATGAATAATATAATAGGGATAACATAATAGGGGATGGTATGTTGTAATATGCAGAATAAATAGCTGAGGGGGATTTGCTAAGAAAATTCCAAAGCATCACATGGCATGTGCGCAATGGTATCAATGCCCATCCCCTCTTGTTTCTTTGCTTTTTTGAACCTCCCATCCCTACTCCTGTTGCATTTTCTCAAAATATTTCGTACACCTGTATAAAGATGCCAGCGTTTCCCTGCAAAAATTTGCGGGGCTAACTGATAGCCTTTCCATCACAGAATGTTTGCAGATACCATTATCTTTGTTTCCATACCGTTACTCACCCCACACTGACTACTTCTGACGAAAAAGTAGAAAATATGACATTCGCATTTTTCCGCCGTCGCGTCGCGCGTAATACCCAAATTTTTACTTTGGCATTTTTCTGACACTCCCTGGACTTACCCCGACCTAATGTAAAAAGAATTATGTCGATGTCTATTACTGTTCTCGTGAAAGAAACGAACAAACGTAAAGACATACAGACACACGCACATACACAGATTGACTTTATTATTTAGATATTTAACGACATTCTCACAGCAGCAGACCCCCACTATAACCAGGACTTATGCAGGAGTGGAATTCTATCACTTTCCTCGTGGTGCATCTGTGTGGGTAACATCAGCTTTTAGCTAGGAACACAAAATTTTGCACAGTAGTACACGGTCACTGCAACCAGGTTTTAGGCAGGATGGAACCCCTGCAAGGCAGCCACTCACCCCGCCCCCATACACAGGGATTCCTGCTGTGGAGATGGGCAGTTTTGCTGTGCTTTCTTCAGTCTCTTTTCTCTCTTTTACTCTCTCCAGGTTTCTTTCACCAAGTTTTTCCCTTCAGTACTCTGTCTTAATTTTAAGCCTTTTCCTTGAATCGTTCACTTCCCTCAGGTTGCTTTTATCCCTCTCTGTCCCTTTCCCATCATCTTATCTCACGAAACACCCAATAAACCGTGTAATCAGCTGATAAGTTACTTTGTATTTACCCGACCCTAACATTCTACCTACCGCTCTGACAGTATCCTCGTAAACGCAGCGGATATAGCGGCCTGATAGATAGTCCTATTCCCCCATACCTACAATACACCGGAGGCTGTTGTTACTGATGATGAAGTAACGGCTGAACGTTTCTATACTGCTTACCCGGGGAACAAACCAACAATATTCCTATATTGTCCAGTGCCTCAGTAGAAACACATTTTTATTGCTTATATTTCTGGTTGCTTTTCTTTCACTACACATAATGTCTTCACCAGCATTACATGAACACTTAATTTTTTTCCCCTTACAGTATCGTCACTCATTTCATTGTTCATCTGGGTAGGACCAGTGTGTCGTTAATATGTTATAAAAAGAAGAAATGAAAAGAAAAGGATATTTGCTGTAGGTGTGGAACGAATATCCGAAAAATATGAAAGACAAAAAGTCCAGCACGTATGATATGTCACCACTTTCCTCTGCCTCTGAACATAATGCTGGACTCTAGACACTTTTGGCACTGGTGAACTGGAGAAAGTTTCTTATCAAAGAACTTTTTGTGAGAGAAGTGCGATATGAAAAACACGGTGAATAGTATACTTACACCGATAACGGTACTGATAGGAGTCAGAGAAAAGTTGTATTAGAGTGGGAAATATGAACATACTTGTAGGAGACAAGCTTATTATCAATAAAGGAATCAAATAAGAAAAAAAAAATCCAATACATCGTGTTGCAAAGTTTTCTGCCTGCCTATCTATCAGCCAGTCTGATATCGTGTGGCATTTTTGCGAATATCTCAAACAGGTTCAATAAAGGTGCATTCTCAGGAGTCAGCATACTGTACATTAAACTACTGGTCAGCCCACAACATGACATTCCCACCCCTATACCATGTGTTTAAATTTCATCATGGTGATAGACTAGTCTCATGGGGTGTCTACATATATCTCAGTGATAAATGGTGGAAGAAATCTCTAAAATGATGCAGTAAAAAAATACTGTCCTGTGTAATGGTTCTCAAGCTTTTACTCGTATAAAGAGGAAAAATTGGTACCCACACAGATAAGACAGATCGAACTGCTATATCTACTTTGATGTATAAAAGAGGCCTGTAAATGTGCTTAAATTTTAATTGGCAATCAAGCAAACTGGCATATATTCTTATGCATCTGATCACAGGCTTTCATTTTATTGGTTTGTCATTTGCAGAGGCTCTATGGAGGTGTATAAGCTGGATTACAGGACGCTGTTTATGTCATCAAACTGCGCCGTGGTGTTGGAAAATTATGTGGTACAGTTCTATTTATTCGTTGCTATTTTCAACCACGAAACTTAACAAAGTACAGAAAGGAAAGCATGGAAAAAGGAAAAATTTCCAATCAGCAAAGTACAAATTTCATCACGAGTTGTAAAAGTGACAGTCCAAAACTGACACACACACACACACACACACACACACACACACACACACACACACACACACACACACACACACACACACACACACACACACACACACACACACACACATTAAACTCATACGAGTATTTCCATAACTTTTTTTTTTTTTTTTGCCATATCATTGCCAACGCCAGAGAAGCCTCTACCAACATCCTGACACTATTTGAAAGCAGTAAGTGGCTGCGAAGCAATAATGTATTTTACTCTACAACACAAAACATGCAATTCCAGCTTTACAGTTTCTTTCTCCAATTAGATTGAAAAAAAAAAAACAAGTTATTGTTTTTGGTAGGGCGGTGGAGATGCATTAAATAGATAGATAAACTAGCTGAGCTAAGAAAGGGAGATGAATGTGAATCATTTACAACGCCGGTTCTGCTGAAGAAAAAATAAATAAAAACCCATCTTCACAGAGTTGAAAAAGATAAAAAAATTGACATGGCACATGAACAAAGAAGCATACAACCTAACCCTAACTAACCCTTAGCACAATACTGAAGCAGAAAAAGCAATGTTATGTGTTACATGAATAGCCTATAGATACAATGGAATGCTAGTTATACTGCGGGTGCGTACACCCAGTACATTAGGCCTGTGCTTTAGGTGCCATTGGAGAATTCGTAGCCCCTCTTCCATAACGATTTAACTTGCATGTAACACCTTGACATTCTTTGGTATTCTATTTGAGTCGTTTAAATATCGATAGAGATTGCATAAATAACAAAAAAAAAACTATACAGTATTATGGAGTTACTGTGGAGAACAAATCGCAAAAAGAGAGGTATTATAAAATCTCCAATGCCGTTTATTGTACAGTGTTTTGTGTATAAATCATTATTGGTACTCACAGTGACATCGCGTATTCCTGCTGCTGATGACGACCATATAGTGCACACACCTGGAATGAAGGACAGTATAACTGTACACAGTAACAACATAAAAGTTATAACAGAAAAAGTTAAGATTCATGCCTGAGTTCACAGATGTGTAGGGGTTTAATCAACCGTAGTCTCCGTTAACCCTAAATCCGAGTAAAAGCATCTAGTCGTTATATGAATATTGCATAAATTCGTCGGTTGATTCATGGGGTTAGAGTTTTTCTTCAGCTGAATAAGAAAAGGAATCATTTAAGTGAAACCCTGAGACTTCTTTCAACCTTCCTCTCGCTGGTACTGGCGGCCCATCATCAACGTCGCAGTAACTTCTTCACACTTTTATCGGATATTACTTCCTTCCTACACCCAACCTTCCTGTGGACTCTTCGCCTTGAAGAAAAAGAAGGTGGAAAAACATGAGAAACTGCATGGTGGACGAAAAATGAAGGTGATGCTGCAGAATATGCCTAAGAATTTAAATCAAGGAAACTACAAGGAACCATGAATCAGACCACCCCAAGTGAAATATACATGGGAGACGGAATAATGTACAGACACTGGTGAGAAAACACACACACACACACACACACACACACACACACACACACACACACACACACACACACACACAGTTTCAATGGTGGCAGTGCAGCAATATGGCAGCAGCGGGATTCAGGGAGCAGCAGTTGTACATTGTCACTTTCCTTGGAACTGCCATCACGGTTATCGTGGCACTGGGGAACATTGTCAGGGATATTGCTCAGGGAAATACTTGCAGCGGCTGGGGGCAGGAAGGTGTGCAATGCCAGAGTTTACACCTTTGTTACAGTCTAACTATATTCTCTTCGCTTAATTTGGCCTAAATTTGATATCTCTCCATCTTGTATACTGAGCTGCGGAAGGAGATATACACTAGAACATAGGGCTAGTCACGAAAAAGAGCTGTGGAAAGAAGGACGACCCATAACAAAGACTATTATGACACTGATATATGGAAAATGAGCTGCAAAACTACGAATACCTAAACGAAGTAAAGATGAAGAAACTCTAGAGGCCGTATTCTCGAAAGCTTATTAGATACTTCAGCGCCTCTTCCTAGTTAGCCTACTTACTCATATGGTATACCTACATTAATATTTTTTACTATGACACTTATGCAAACTATGTCGATATGAATAAAATTTGATGAGCAATGATTGGTGTGGTGTGTGGAGGGGTATGGAGATCAATTGGGGTACCAGTGGAAATTACAGCAACCAGAAATCACATCTATTTATCATTAGCCTTCCCTTCAACCTAACCCCAGCCACATTTCGCACCTGTACAGTGACTGGCACTAATGACAGTTTACGGAATAAGTTTAGATGATCCCAGAAGGCTATATATTCTTGCTTGATTTCAGGAGGAATGCTTACTTAAGGTATATGAATTTTTGACAACGTGAACATTCTGAAATAATTTGCGGTAGGTGGGCTCATTCCTATGACCATCTCTTCCAGCCCCCCCTACCCCCACCGTCCACACTATTTTTTAACACTATTAGTATGAATTTTTCTGCTCCTGTTATCACCAAACCAATATAATCGTTTGCAGTAGCTGAAGTAAAAGGCAACTACCAATAATAATCATAATCATCATCATCATCATCATCATCATCATCATCATCCGGACCTCCTTTCCCACCCAAGGGCAGCGTGAGGAGTAGCAATGTCCAGACAGCCCAAAAATGCCCAGTCCAATGGGCCACGCTTCCATTCACTCATCATTCAAGCCCCCGGAATCCTGGCTCTATCGGATACGCCAAAACATTCACCACGTTCTGTAGCTTCACATAATCGTATCCGACAGTCAATCCAAACGAATGTCTGAATATCCGACAGACAAATAATAATAATAATAATAATAAATAATAATAATAATAATAATAATAATAAATCGCAACTAAAGGGCTAAGTAAACAATCTTGCAAATTACGATACTCGCGAATTATGTATCACGTACACTATGACGTTGAGTTTGTGTGCAGCAAAGTTCCAAGCTCTCACAAACGTCGTAAACAAAAGTGTGCACACACAATTACTGGGCACCGATTGCTGACAGCATCTTTCGGAAAATATGGGTGATAGAATGCACAGTTTTGTTTTGTTTTGTTTTTTGTCACACTTTGTCGTCACAGGCGACTACGAAACCGCCAAGTCCCCGACGGCATAAATGCCTTCTTAAGCCGTGGGAGAGAAGGTGTTTGTGTTTTTGTAAATAATATTTAAAGAAGAAAATATTTAAAAAATTTGATAATTACATTTAAAATTCCTCACTTACAAAACACGGCAATATTCATATCGAAACCTAAAACTGCTGCTGTTGGCATTTCATCAGAAAAATATATTTATTCACTCCGCAAATGGTGTTATTGCAGTCACGGTAACACGGTGGATTTGGCTGTTGTAAAGACCTGTCAACTAAGCATAATTAATTTTTGCTCTTTTGTTGAGCTAGCCTGTGCATCGCCAGAGTGCGCCATGCCAGCTGGTGCACCCATTGTCTCCTGTACAAGGCATGTCAGCCCGTGTCTGATTTACGAGTATACGGTCTATATCCAATATATTTCGACAGTATTTTAATTGGTATTTTAAATGCGTACCTAACTCTATCACAATTAAACTTCTTCCATAAGCTGAACCTACTGTTGTTGTTTTTCTGGCGTCTCTGTATCGAAAGATTTTTCATATATCGTCAGTACAACTGAGTGACAATGTTAATGTATTCCTAACACCATTACAACGAGAAATCCGCTGGGTAAGTATAATCATCCGGTGTGTGCAAGAAGAAAATATATTATTGTTATCCTAAATAAAAAAGGCCGATAACTCCAATGCGTATCCCTGCAACATCTTCACCAATTATGGTTGAATTCGGTCAAAAAATTGTTTGCTGTCTCAAGCCCGAAACAATATGTACTGCCCCGGGAGAATAGTTCCGGTCCCGTGAGAATACTTCCTGCCATGCTAAAACGAAGAGTTTTAATGCCAACTTTAGCCAAATTTGAAGGAAGAGTTTAAGAGCCACTCATGAGGAAAATCACTAGGTTCGAGCAAAATGGCAGAAAATCTAGGTTACAAATCAGACTTAATGTTGGCCTTACCTAGTGACGTTGAGCTTTAGCCGAATATCCAGAAAAATCGTCGATAATGGGCTGCCCCGCAACAACCCCACCAAATTTGTTCAAAAACTGATAAAAAAATGCTCGTTTGTCAAGACCGGAACTATTCTCATATCTCAGCCGTGAAAGTAGCTCTGGGCCCATGAGAATAGTTCCGGTAATGTAGGAACGTGAACAATTCTTTTCTCCGATTTTCATCTTATTTTGGTGGAAAGGTTCAAGAGGCCGGTCATGACGGAAACCATCTAGGTATGAGCACGAAAGATCAAAAGATGAAAAGGTTACAACCAATCTCAAAAGTTGATCTTGTCCTGTGACCTTCATCGTTAATATACTGTTCTGAAAAACAGTCCGTGTCGTCATGGACTGCCTTATGCAAATTCTACGCCAAATTTGGTTAAACTCAGATAGAAATTGTTCCCTACCTTGTAGGCCGGAAAACTTATTCTCAGGGCTCCGTGAAAGTACTTCCTGCAATCTGTGAGAAT
>NW_027643736.1:130000-218428 GCF_032717465.1 Coenobita brevimanus | reverse complement strand
TTTAAGCATTAAACTTTAACTTGTAATTTTACCTAACTCTTTTGTTTTGAACCTGGAACTTTACGGGACAGTAGTGACTCTTTAGCATTCTCACTTAAAGTGTGCATTATCTTTCTACTCTGTTCCGTAACATAAATTTGGCGACCTCATATCAGGATATTCGGGATATTATCATAAGGATATTGTTTGATATTTTGTGACTGTGATATATTCATGGTGAAACTACTATTTCTACACTTGATGAAGCCAAAAGATTTTTTGTCAAATGTGCAAACAGTGTGTGATATAGAAAACAGAACAAAGAATGAACTTAAGCTTGTTGCTCAACAATTGGGAATTGCAGTTCACTTTCATCATTCTAAAGATCAAGTTGTTGGCATGATTAATAAAAGCTTGTTTTAATGTAACTCCTCCAAATGAGCAAACGCAGATTGAATTAGCTAAGTTACAGTTAGCTCTGCAGGAAGCAGCTAAGGCTAAGGAGGCAGAGTCTCGTGTTAAGGAGAAGCAAATGCTCGTATTGAAGAGGCACAGGTACGGGCTCAGGCACAAATTGAACTTGCCCGGGATTGGGCAGACCATGAGTATCGCATGAAACAAGGTGGAACTGGATCATCTTGCTCTGATGATTTTGATGTGGCTAAAAATGTTAAACTATCCCTCCTTTTAATGAATCTGGTTTAACAAAGTATTTTCAGTTGTTTGAGAGGGTAGCTACAGGTTTTAATTGGCCTAAGGAATATTGGCCAGTACTCCTTCAAACTGTTCTCACCGGTAAAGCTCAAGTAACTTGTAATCTTTGTATCAGGATCAATGTGATAATTATGATGTAGTTAAGGGCATCAGTTCTTAAGGCCGCCTATGAGCTTGTTCCTGAAGCCTATAGAGTAAAATTTAGGACAAACTTACAAGCAAGATAAGCAATCCCATGTTGAGTATGCAAAAATCAAAGAAGATCTGTTAGAGCAGTGGTTAAATTCTAAGAATGTGGATTCTGATTTTGGTAGAATTTAAGCAGATGATTTTGCTGGAGGACTTCAAGAGGTGTATTTATAAAGATGTAAGCCTATATCTTGATGAGAAAAGAATAGATAATTTGTCTGATGCTGCAGTTTTAGCTGATGAATATGTTCTCACTCACAAAAGGATATTCTAAAGAAAAAGGGAAAGCTGAGGAAGTAAGTACGTTGCCTCTACTCAGAGTACAGGTAACAGGAAAGAGAATAAGGATGATGTTTCTCAGGAGAAGTAAATACCAGCTTCACCTCTAGATTTCAGAAAAGTAAATGTACTTATTGTAGTAAGCTTGGTCATACTACGGAGAGATGTTTCAGGAGACAGCGTGATGTGAACAAAAAGGAGTCTTTAAATATTCAGTCAATTGGTCTAGTGTCCACTCTTGAGAGTTCCCAGAATTCTTTAACTGAGTTAACTGAACCTGCTTTGAGGGGTAACTTAAATTCTCATGATGGAGCTCCTCTTTTGAGCAGTAACGTGGGTGACACTCTCAAGAATTGTGTGCTAATTTCCTGTCTGATGGTTTTGTCAGTCCTCTGGACAGTAATGATAGGAAATCAGTTCAAATATATCGTGATACAGGTGCTTGCCAATCCCTTATGCTGACCAGTGTTCTAGGCTCTAATTTTAATTCCTCTGATGAAACTGTAATCTTACAAAGGTGTAGGGAATAATTACTTCTCTGTCCCTCTGTGCAGAGTGAATTTAGAGTCCTGGTTTTGTTAATGGTTCCGTTATGGTTGGGTTGGGTTGAGACACTCTCCCAATGTCAAGTGTAACTTTCTTACTTGGAAATGATATTGGTGGAAGTCAAGTGTGTCCAGCTCCTCAGTTGTCTAGTGAGCCGGTGACTTGCGACCAGGGATTGCGATGTCCCTGATGTGTTTCCTACATGTGCTAAGTCTAAAGTTACTGGTGATTTAGAGGATGATGATGATGTTATCCTAGCTGACACTTTTCTTGCTAATTTGGACCACTCACCAGATGAGGCAGCACCGCGTAGTGTTGATAATTTGTCTCGTCAAGAGAGTTGGTTGAGTTGCAGGTTGCTGACCCTGAGTTGAAAGGTCTAGCCCAACTCTGCTTGCAGTGAGGAAGAGTCAGCTGGTGCTTCTACTTGTTATTATGTAAAGTCAGGAGTACTTATGAGGAAGTGGGAGACCCCCAACAGCATCCAGCCGACTGTGAATAGGAGGTTGTACATCAAGAAGTTGTAATCCCTCGTGTTTGTAGGCAGGATATCATTAGAGTGGCTCATGATTTGGTTGGCGGGACACCTTGGAGTGAGGAAGTGTGCTTTGGCACGCATTTTGAAACACTTCTACTGGCCAGGTATCTTCAGGGATGTTTACTGGTTTTGTATGTATTGTAACACCTGTCTATTTGTGGGTTAGTGTAATCAGACCGATAAGTTTGCACGTCTAGTTTCAATTCCTGATTTTGTGGCGCCTTTCACCCGTGTTTTGGTGGATATTGTGGGCCCTCTTCCTAAGACTTCTTCAGGATTTTCTTATGTGTTGATATGATTGATATGGCTACTCGTTATCCTGAAATACATTGCACTTAGAAATATCTCAGCAAAGAACGTGGATTAAGGAAATGCTGGGGTTCTTCACCGTTTGGTCACCCAAGGAGGTACAGTCAGACCGGGGAGGTAATTTCATGTCAAACGTTTTCAAACAGTCTCTGAAAGAGTTGGGCATCTTGAGATCACGTCTTCAGCTTACCATCCCCAGACCCAAGGAGCGTTGGAGAGATATCGTCAAACACTCAAATCAGTGCTCAAGAAATACTGTTTGGAACATCAGAAAGACTGGGATAAAGGTCTTCCATTCGTTGTGTTTGCTGCAAGAGAATCTCCAAATGAATCACTGGGCTTCTCACCTTTTGAACTACTGTTTGGCCATGAAGTAAGAGGACCCCTTAAGTTACTCAAGGAATGCTGGCTGTCGGAGGAGAATGAAATCAACCTGCTGGAGTATGTGATGAAGTTCAAAGAATTGTCCACGGCTTTACAGCTGGCGAGAGAGAAGGTAGGAGCTGCTCAGGAGAAGATGAAGACTTAGGTATGACAAGAAGTCAAGATTACGCCACTTTCAGCCAGGAGATCAGGTTTTGATTCTGCTACCAGTTCATGGGCAACCTCTTCAAGCCAAGTTTAGTGACACTTATTTCGTGGAGAAGAAACTCAGTGATGTCAGCTATGTCATCGCCACACCAGATCGTAGAAAGAGCAAACGCTATGTCACATCAACATGCTAAAAGTTGTATCGCGGGCGGGACGAAAGTGATCCAGTCTGCACTGTGTAGCTGTTCCACCCGAGTCTGCAAGTGAAGCTCTCCCATGCAGTATGAGCCTGAGTGATGGTTTGGGGAGGAATCCTGGTATCATGAATGATCTCCAGACTAAGCTTTCTCATCTGCCACCCAAGGAAAGGCAGGAGTTTTCGGCATTACTGCAGGAGTACCCGCAAGTGTTCCGTGCCACTCCGGGAAGAACCACTGTGTTGATGCATGATGTCGATGTTGGAGACGCAAAAGCCAATTTAATTGCCTCCTTACCGTGTAGAACCCAGTGAAAGTTCCTCTCATCCAGAAGGAGCTTGGCTACCTGTTGGACCACAAGATGATTGAGCCCTGTCAGAGCGAGTGGAGTTCTCCTGTCACTCTAGTCCCTAAGCCAGGTGGGTCACAGAGGCTTTGCATCGACTACAGACGTGTTAATCAGATAACCAAAACAGACACTTACCCTCTCCCTCGTGTGGAAGATTGCATAGACAAGATCGGAAAGGCTAGGTACATGAGTAGGACTGATTTGTTAAAGGGATACTGGCAAGTACCTATGACTGAACGTGCTAGGGAGATCTCATTTTTTGTAACATTAGGAAAGACCTTTGCATGGTCTGTAATGCCATATACAGATTGTTTTTAGAGTAATAAGAAATTTCCTTTGTAAATTTCTTTTTTCTTTAATGGGGAGGTGTTACATAGCCTATGATTTCATCATCCTTTGTGTAATTTTAACGCACAGTTGCTGCATGTTTGATCACGAGCGTGTTCTGCCTCAAGTCCCCCCTTCTACCGTTATAGTAGAGTAAGTCTGACATCTCTGTTATACTTTGCAGGATTGTCATCTCTTTGTCCCCATGGCTTCATTTGCGCGTCCTCATTACAAGTTGTATCAAGCTCTCCTGGCCCCTATATATAGCCAGAGCTCAGTCTCACCATCATTGCCACTTAGATCTGCTCCTCATTTTGTTCACATCTCTGTCCTTCCCTGTACAGTTATTATTATTGTGAATTTCTCAAGTGTGTCCAACCATGTAGCAGCTGTGTGTAACTTGAGTATAAGTGTGTGTATTTTTTCTTGTACTGTATAGCATAAGTTTAATTTGTGGGCCTAATGAAGTTTTTGTAATTCGTGTCGGGTTCTTTTTTTCATTCATTTTTGATATTAGTTTGTATCTTTAATTATTTATGTGGCATTCACTGAGTATTATCCGGGTATCTCATTTTATCAGGGCTGACTTAGATAAATTTACTCTTGCTAATTTCACACATTAGAGGCTATTGCAGTTAACCATATATTTAACCTGTTTATTTGCCATTACATTATCCTTATGAGTCCTGAATGTTTTTGTTGTTAATTTAAGCATTAAACTTTAACTTGTAATTTTACCCTAACTCTTTTGTTTTGAACCTGGAACTTTACGGGACAGTAGTGACTCTTCGTATTCTCACTTAAAGTGTACATTATCTTTATCTGTTTAGTAACAATATACATATATATATATATATATATATATATATATATATATATATATATATATATATATATATATATATCCACCCACTCGACGTAGTGCTGCTCTCGGATGTCTGCCCTTTCCTCTCCTCCATCCTTCTTTCCTTCTATCCTCTTCTGTCTTTCTTTCCTTCATTCTTTCCTCGTCCTTCTGCCTATGGGTGACTTTACACTCCCTCTTCTGTCTTTCTTTCCTTCATTCTTTCCTCTTCCTTCTGCCTGTGGGTGACTCTACACTGAGTGACAAGCCAAATGGTTTCCTGTACACCAGAAAACCATTTACTACGCCGGGTGGTAACCATATAACCAAATTTTGGCGCCTGGTGGTTTAGTGGGTAATTACGGCACTCCAATCGGATTGAGCCGGTGAAGGTTTATATCCAAGGGGTGATTGGGGTTTATTGCTCACGTAATGCCACTCAGGGATGAGTGAGGCTGGTCACTCTCATCTTAAATGTCAGGACCAACTTGCCTAGCCTCGGGCTCCTACGCTCCTCATGGGGCAACGCAGGATTGGATGATGGATGGACTGATGAAGAAAAATGTTCAGGTGGCCACAGTTAGGGAGACTTTGGTACTAACTATGACCGCCCACGCAGTCTGACAGTCCAGGTGTTCTTGCTACTACCAGAGGATTTTATCCAGCCTGGGAGAGCTCTGGTAGTGAAGGTATTAAATGAACGCTACATCTATCCCCTACAGTTAGAAAAGTTTTTCCTAAATATTATACAATCAGCTGGAGATAACAAGAATGAAACAAAATATGTCACCGCGGTGAGGGGTTAAGCTATATATATAATCACGATCTCGTGCTGGTGAGGGGCGCCATCAAGCGGTGACAACGATATGGCTGGGCGGTGGAGCCTTCTGATTATACAAACGTCCCGAAGTTCCCAACCTATCCCTCATAAGGAGGATGGTGGGCTGCAGAAGGGCAGCTTCATCCTGCAGTGCACCAGGTTCAGGTTTCAAATGAACCAAGGGCTACAGCAGCTACTACTACAAAATTAATATAATCACAATATAGAGCAATGTTTCCTGGCAGCATTACGCCTGAGCATCTGCACAAGGGACTGGAGTGCCACTTAACTAATTATTCCTGCAGCGCTTATCATGGATGTCTATACTAAACTGCTTTACCAAAGTGATTAGCATTAATTTCTATAATATATCCCAGGGTGAGATCGTACTGGTACACATTGCACAAAACTGACACTGGAACTCTGCATAATTTTTTTCAGTAATGGCAAAATACCTTTTGTATGTGGATTTAATTTTATTACGCATGTAATTTGTGGTCAATAAATTATCTATGTCTGTCTGTCTGTTTATCAATATCTAGCTATCTATTTATATTCATAGATCTATCTATACTGTATATCTATTCATCTATCTGTGTACTTGTCTGTGTTTGTATGTCTGTCTAATTATTTATCCGTCTGTCTGTCTGTTTGTCTGTCTACATATTTATAGTCTTAGAACACAGTCACGCTGAATTCGAATCGGACACATCTTGACGCACATTATCCGATCGTGTACGAGTAAGCCGTGGCAAGAGTTAATAGAAAGCCCCGTTTCACACTGCCACGTCCTAAGCATTCTGTTTCTCACAGTCATCTACACTTTACTTGGCACTGTAAAACGGAATGTCCAGAGGGTCGAGCAATGAAGCAGGTGTTCTTCCAGCTTTTGTCACGACTTAGACGATTGGACACTACTTAGAACTCGTATGTGTTATTTTAATGTTGGTGACGTGTTGTAAAGAGACAGAATTCTTGTAGCACTTCTTCCTTAACGATTTATTTTGCAAACTAGACAGCACTCGAAGAGCGCATACCTCCACAAATGCCGGATCCGGATCCGGATCCGCCCCAAAATTATTATTATTATTTTTTTTTCTGGCTCATGGCCCACCTTTCCAAACTTTCATTGAAATTCATTGAGAAGTTATATTATGCGAGTACATAGGATCCTGATCCGGATCCGGATCCGCCCCAGAATTTAATAAATTTTTCTTGGCTCATGGCTCACCCTTCCACAAAATTTCATTGAAATTCATAGAGAACTTCTGGAGATTTGTGTGGATAAATAATCAAACATTGGTGAATACTTAACCTGCAGTTGGTGGAGGTAATTACACGCTGATATTCTCTTGGATGTTATTTGCATCGCTTGCGTCGTAATTTACATCAACAACATGCAAGATGTTACTCAGGTGTAATACACAGAGTGATTCGCAAAAGGAAGAGGTATTACGAGATCTCCAAATCCACTTAGAATACGACCCTGTGACAAGGCCGATAGAAGAAACACTATTTTTGAGCAACAGAGACTTAATAAGGGTTATAAATGATGCACACCGAGTGACTGTGTGGACAACCTTGATGGAACTGAATCATCCATTAATCATCTGCTATCTTATCAAAGACGTACTCAGTCACTCGACATCCTCCTCCTTTCTCCAGCTTATGAGTGAGGCGCTTGGAAAATACCTCCTTCTCTGGTTGCTCTTCATGTGATTGGGAGAATTACTAGCTGCTCGAATCTGTCATCTGCATGATTAACCAGTGCTTGAGCCAGGACATGTGTGATTAGAGACAGCTAGGTCAGATTACCAAGAGCCTCACCCTCACCAATAACGACCTATTATATGAATTGCTTCCACTGCTGAGGAGCTGGTCGATGTCAACTTTTTGTTATAATGAAGAGAATATTTTCTCTTACTCGTTACACGTCATAATTATTCTGACAGTCATTACAGTATTGCAACTGTATTGTTGATGACATTTTTGGATTGTCACAGTGGTTCGTGACAGCTGATATATCTGGATGCTCGTAGGGGATATATCTATATCTATATCTATCTATCTATCTGTCTATCTATACATATATCTATCTATCTATCTATCTATCTATATATGTGTGTGTGTGTGTGTGTGTGTGTGTGTGTGTGTGTGTGTGTGTGTGTGTGTGTGTGTGTGTGTGTGTGTGTGTGAATCAGAAGCACTCTTCCAAATAAAAAAATATGTTTGTCTGTGTTCCTGATCGTTAATGTTCTCAAATTTCAGCATACCGCGTCAAAATTGCAGGTTCGTTCAGTGCAATCAAGAAAGCAAATACACACAAACCAGCGAAGCGACGATTGAATACCCCTTGTGGAATGTGTGTTTGATGATGCGTCAGGCGGGATGGGAAGTGAGGGATGGTGGCCAATCGTCAAGCTGATAAGACTGAGACGATTTAAGCTGGAGGACCGGAACCACATGAAAGCTGTGGATGGAGTGGGGCAGATAAACGAACTAGTGAAAGGTTCCCCCACACACACGCAAATTGGTGACTGACCCGGAGACGGTGTAAGAGAGGATGAGTGTGTGTGGATATTAGTGAGATGGATTGGTGGAGAGAGAGAGAGAGAGAGAGAGAGAGAGAACTGATGACTGAAACAAATAATGTAGAGAGCCAGGGAAATAAACTTTATCTCTTTTTATTTCTTCCTGTTATTTCTCGTCTTCGTGTCTCCCTTTTCTAGCCTTCAGTAATTCTTCCACCTCACACCTTTCTTGTCTTTCCTATTCTTGCTGCTCTGTCGTGAACTCCTTAACCTCATTTTCCTCCTCCCCTTCCATCTTCCTTTCCTCTCTCCTCCTCATTTCCGAATCTCATTACCTTTCTTTACCTCGTCTTCCTCATCTTCATTTCCTTTATTACTTCCTTATCTTACTACTATTTTTCTTGCTATTTCCTGTCCTTCTTCCCCTCCTTTCCTTTCTTTCCTCCCTCCTTTTCATGCCTTTCTACTTCTCCTGTTTTTCCTTGATCTCCAACCGACTTTCCGGAGTTGTCTATTTTCTTACATTTTCCTTATTCCCCTAATCACCCCTCCTTTCTTACCTTCCTCCCTCCTACTCCTGCTTTTTCTCCTTCGCCTAGCTATACTCCTCCCCCTCCTTTTCTTGCTTGCTTTCCAACTCCTTTCCTCTATATGTTACCCTCCCTCTCATGTACTTTCTGGTTATTTCCTCTTTCTCCTCCCTTTTTCTCTCTTCATTTTCCTTATCTCTCAATGTGTTTCTTTTCTTCCACCTCCCTAAATTTTTCTCCCCTTCCTCCTCCTTTTCTTCCTCAACCTCACACCCTCTCCCCTTCCCCAGTTTACCCCCGGCCTCTCTCTTCTCCTCTTCCTTCCTATTTTCTTTATTACCTCCTTCTCTCCCTCTTATTTCCTCATCACTTGCTCTCGCCTTCCCTGTTTATTCACCTCCTCCTCCTCCTCCTCCTCCTCCTCCCATACCATTAAGGCCAGCACCAAAGCCTTCCCCAGGGCAGGGTGTAATCCCCCAGCAGTAATTTGCACCGCTGAGTTGAATGCACTGCCAACCTGAATACTGTCTTTGCCGCCTGGCTGAACTACTGACCCAAGGCCATACCCGGTCCACCTCACTTATGATAGTATTTTAAGTTGCTTTTGAGATTTTTTAACGTCTTTTCTTTGGCGATTTATTCTGCACACTTGCACAAGTGAGCTAAATGTTGGTGGTAGCCTGACTACTATCTTAGCGGGTCGGCTGAACTAGTGACCCAAGGCCATACCCTGTCCATCTCATTCAGCCCTTTGGCTGCGGCCAGTTCTGCGGCCCGAATAAAGTCGTCCGTCTTATGATGGAATCAAATGCAACGTTATTTATTTCACATTACATACAGTAGTTTAACTGTAGTATTTGTAATTATTTTGCCTGTACAGGGTTTTTTCTAGAATACAATTGACGTTGGTCAACATGAAATGCAAAATTGGTATTTCTGTCAAATGCCAGATCTGGTGGCTTTTATTTATTTATTTATATACCTGCTTATGGATTATTTTTACCACCAGACATTTTTATTCTGCACAGGAAAGCTCCACAGTACTGAAGGATTTAGTACGGCCTGTATATAACTTAGATTGAAAAGTCGCTCCTCAATACTCGTAACAAAATGATGACGTATTTTTCAGCAGTAACGTACAAGATGAGAGGGTAATATGTAACGCGCAAATTAATGGCCGAGGAAGGTGTCACGAAATGTGCTACGCCAACGAGAAAACAGCTTTACGTCTCCTTAGTGGTCCTGGTTCAGTAAATTTATGCGTCATGTGCATCTCCTCACAAGGTTCCTTCAGTCATTTCATTTCAGTTCTTTTCTCATTTTTTGTTCTTCTTTTACCTTAGAATTAAGAAACTGACAAATGG
Source organism: Coenobita brevimanus (assembly GCF_032717465.1). NCBI lineage: Eukaryota > Metazoa > Arthropoda > Malacostraca > Decapoda > Coenobitidae > Coenobita > Coenobita brevimanus. Next base: position 208,381 of record NW_027643736.1, on the reverse strand, counting down.
AAGTATTAACACTTCACGACAGGAGTTATTTTCATACAGAACATACCAGATCTCCAAGCTAATAGGTCCTTCATGATACATTATTCCGGGTTATTTACTTCAAAGATCAGCAAGTGTTAATGTCAAAAAGACCATACATTTACCAGCCTGAGGTCTTAAAGATTCATGTATCTCTCCTCCCCCCCCTCCCCTGACGAAGCTAATACAGAGGCAATATGGTGCTTCAAGACTGTACTGTAAGTGGCAAGGGAGACTTCATAACACCTCTTCCTTGGCGATTTAATGTGGGTATTACACCATAACTTTGTCTTGTATAATTTCATCGTCCTAATATCGACACAGTTTGCCTCGGTTAACACGATAGGATACTCAGGTGCAATGTAAATAATAATAATAATAATAATAATAATAATAATAATAATAATAGTAGTAGTAGTAGTAGTAGCAGTAGTAGTAGTAGCAGTAGCAGTAGTAGTAGTAGTAGTAGTAGTAGTAGTAGCAGTAGTAGTAGTAGTAGTAGTAGTAGTGGTAATAGTACTAACAGTAATAATGTTAATAAAAAATAATAACAATGTTCTCTATCTTGAAATTCCCCTTCTTTTGTGAATATTATTCCTACAATTTTACCTGCCTCCGTCAGGCTTCCTATTTTGTACTGGGCTTCCTAAAAACCTCTAAAAGCTGCTTCTGTCAATTCTTTCTTTGTGTCTTCTCTCTTGTTGTTTACGTTTCCTATGTCAGGCTCCCTTTTGTACTACATTTCTACAGATCCTCTAGACGCTGCTTCTGTACCTTCTACGTTTTTTCTTTCTATGCTCTTCCAGTTCACTTTTTCCTTCGTTACACTTCCTCGGTAGCTTAGAATTTTTCTTGCATAATTGAATCTTCTTTCCTCTGTTTCCCTCTTCACCCAACATGCTCGTACCGGGACCGTATTTATATAAGGAGCCTAACTGGTTCTTAGTATCCACAAGTCTCCATAACACTTAGCAGTAATCACAGGTCATCATCATCATCATCATCATCATCATCATCATCATCATCATCAGCTCTTCTTCTTCTAATACTAATACTAATATTACTAATACTAATACTAATAACAATAGCAGCAATAACAATTATATTATTATTATTATTATTATTATTAATTTTTATTATTATTATTATTATTACCGGTCTTGTTGTTATCTGATTTTAATTATTCAGTCTAGTTTAGCTGTGAGGTGCATGATGGTTGCAGGAGTTAAGACGAACGTATATACAAGAAATCTTACGCACTACAAACTTCAGCCAGCACCGGGGCACAGTGTGGGATTTATACTCGTAACGGGATAAGAGGAGGTGTAATTCCACTCTCATTTCCCCACACAAGAGCGGCGCGCGGTTCGCCAAGCCTCACCAATGTTTCTCTGGCTCTGTGATGTGTGAATCCTCCCAGAACTCGATTAAATATATTCTCACTTTATTTCCTCCTCTTTCCTTTCACTAATTATTTGTAAAGAAAGGTGGAATTCCTGTCCTTGTTTAGGTAATCCAGATATTCTTACTACTCGCATAGGGTTATATCATTTTTACCTTTCCTCAGTATTAACCTCTTCACTACGAAATTACCAAGAATAATATACATAAGCACATTCTGTATCAAGGGTTTAAGCCTTCGCAAAGTGTTAGTATAATAGTATGAGGTTTCATTCTTTTATTTCTGCAGTGTTATGAAATGAATTTTAAACGCCTGGTATTATCCTGCAGTATTCCACTCGGCCTTTTGAATCTGTGCTTCTTGCACAGAGGCTAAGTGAAAGATAAGTACAAAAACATAAAATACATGGAGGAGACTGAGGGCCGTAGAATAGGGGGTCACTAAAGTCTACGGGAGTGAAGCACCTGGCCTCTGAAAGTCATCAATGTGGAACTGACTAAAAGGTCACCTCCGACTGATGCTCTCTCATCTAAAATAAATATATGAATAAGTAAATAAATAAATTAAGAAATAAATAAAACCTTTGAGTACGGTATCAGTTTAGATTCTCTATATCAGTCGGTACGTACTGTACTTTCTCTTGATATGACTTGACTGACGAACTTCGTATAAGGTTTATATAACATATTAGCGCCACTGTTCTTCTTTACTTGGTACATTGTGTACAGTTGGATTCAACTGTTCTCTTGCACCGATCAATACATATTCTTACGCTGGATATCATTATGATGCCTACTTTCTGTACTAAGGAAATGCACTTGCGAGAAAAATAAATATTCTCGCTGATAATAACAAGCCAAATTTCATAATTTCAACAAATTAGTAATGCAGGCAAATGTAGTAAAAATCTCGCTGATGTGACTGAAGCGGTATCAGACAATAAGTGCCTACGTCTGGCCTCATGCTATTTTATAGTGTAAAGCATTCAGAATAAATCTGTAAGGTCTGGTGTATTTGGCGAAGTACTGATTGTGGCTACGCTAGTTAAAAAAAAAAAAAAAAAAAAAGAATCTGCTCACCATTTAACTTTGTTTTGGGAGTAGTTAATTCGTGTGTTTTTTCGAGGCATGCCTGCAAGAGTTTACTGAATTTCATGAGATCCCAGGAGGCCCTGAGAGTGAAATAAAAATTCATAACATTAAAAGGTGGAAAGACTTAGGTAATAACCACTATATTATAACTACCTTGCTGTAGAGATCAATAGGCATCACAATTTTGCGTGATTGTACTAAATAGGGCATCATGTTTAACTTGCATACGAGTAGCCTATACTGTTTTCACGTCGAAATATATATCACCCAATCGTTACACTCTCTCTCTCTCTCTCTCTCTCTCTCTCTCTCTTTTTCTTGGCGGCTGAGTCGTTACAATATTTTCCAATACATCCCACTACTTCAAAAACAATGTAATACTTTTCACTACTTTCCGGTCAGTTCTACCACTTCACTCTTGAACTTTCCTCAGTTTTCAGTTATTTCCTTCACGTTTATATATTCTTTGGTACTTTTACCACTTTCTAGTACTTATCAGAACCTCATGCACATTCTAGTACCGGTATTTTCCATAACATTCTTGTACAGGTAATTGTACCTTTCAGCAACTGATTCACTTTTTGGTATTTCAAATATTGCAGGTCGTCTTAGGTGTTTTGGCTACTTTCTTGTGCTTTCCATCACTCCAGGCGCTCTTGGGAATTTTCACTGCTTTCCGGTACTTGGTGTTTCATTTACTTCTACCAGTTGTCGCTACCTTTCATATATGCATCAACATAACTTTAACGTAAGGTATTATGGTTTACAACATTATCTTCAGGATGGCATGTGTTAGTCATGGTAATTATATGTCAGCATTATTTTTGTTTATACTATATGGCCTTGTGGTATTCATATTTAATAAAACTGACCTGTCATTAAGGGAATTCTCTCTGTCAGTAACCTTTTGACTTTAATATTATGAAAAACAGAATCACTGCAGCCTGTAAGTGCATTTTCAGGTCATCTGAGTAATATGAATAACTGCTACAAAAACAAATTGAAATCATTACATATTCTACCTACTAATAAGAATAGCAATACTGTACTTTTAACTGGTGTATCCAAATCTATTCGAAATAAATATAAAACAAGTATATGTCACGCCTACTGATACTCGAATCGGATAATGAAAAATAAAATTAAATTATATAGGGGAAAAATATATATATAAAATACATAGAAAATTGAAAAGGAAACAGACATGCATGCATATTGTGAGTATATTTTAATGTTTCACATATTGCATTAACATTGCAATGGATTTCTACGCTGTTCCATATTCATCCATAACGATATCAAAGTCATGCAATTGTGCTGGCAGTCATGGTCAGGGATGCAGCTGAATGTTAAATTATTTTCCGAGCGGAGTAATAATTATGCTACGAAAATAAGATTCATTAAGTAATTGCAAAACATTTTTGTTTTTTAAATTTATCATTCAGGTAAACTGATCATACTCGTATACATATTATTTGTACTTAAGGTTTATTAAAATGAAAATAAGAAAATGATTTTAGCTCCAAAATAGAAATGATTTTCCCTTGGCCAGTGTCAGGCTTAATGGGTACTGAATCACGAACAAAACCGAACCGTTGTGCCCCAGCTCTCTAAGCGAAGAACAAGTCAAGCTGATTGTTACATTTGGTATTCTCTTTCTTGATATCGTAATCATTATGTAAAGCCGCTGTTTTTCACTGTTTAGTAAACGCATCGCACACCACTACCGAAACATGAAACAAAAGTCCTGCAGACCACAAAGTTTCCGACAGCCGAGATATGGCGGAAGGCTGAGCCAAAAGTTACTTTCGTTAACTGCAGTTTGCCATTGCCAGATGACGTGACATGTATGTGCACTACATATTACACTGTTCCCATCTTAGTGTTTTGCAGTGAAAACAAGGCTGGTCATGGCGGATTCTGTTTTTTTAGGATCAACTAGAAGTAGTGTTTATATTGGCGTGGGGTCTTCTTCCCCCCTCTCTCTCTGTTTCATATATTTCGTCCACCTAATAGTTTCATCTCTGAGTAGCTTACAATAAAACAAAGAGTAGTTACATTATAGCTTGTGCCTGGAGTTAGTTTTTCATGATAAATGCCAATCCTATGTCCTTCCAGCTAAAAACACTGAAAGGGCTTCTGACTGAATACCACAGGCAGAGATTATAATTTTTCTATCGTAAGGGAGTCAGAATACCGATTCATGTAATTCTTAGAAGAGGGAAATATAATGTTCTGATGACGCATTAACAAATTTTTTTCCTGTAACCTCCATGCGACTTTATGCTCTACATGAAAGACTCCTCAAACTTGAGGAATTAGGAACTGTCTCATATATCCCTATCAGTATTGCAGATCCTTCTCGAGTTAAATAAAATCATCTCAAGGTAGCAAAAATAAAACAGCAAACCTTTCACTGGTCTCAGTGATATTAATGTTATACAAAGTAATGTAAGAGAAGTAGAAATTGTGATGCGGGTGGTGAACTAGGTAGAAAATTCAGGCTAAGTCCAAAGGAAAAACTATTGTTTAACTGAGGAAATCCCAGCAATAAAAGATTTCACAGGCTATCTCAGTTACCAATAATCCTCTGTGTGATATGGCTACACCTAAGATTTTTTTTTTTTTTCAAGTCAAACACTAGATGACCGTGTTCAGTGGAGAGAAATCGTCGTAGTCAATGGCTTCAGTAATTCTGAGTAATCCTTTGAAGAAGGGGTTAATGAAGGTGGCATACAGCTCCACTCGCACGAGAAATTTCACCCATGCTAAATAAGATCGTCCGCTGGCAACAAGAATAAAAAAAAAAATACTTCGTTCTTCTTGCCCTTCACTACAAGAGGTTTATCAAAACTTTAATGAAATTATCTAAAAGTACCAAGAAGAAATTAATAAAACACGTCACGGGACTGAAGAGATTAATACTTGTCTGGCTTTAGTGGAATGTCCAGAGCCTCTAATAAAGCTCCAAGGCCGGCGTACTTTACATTGTGGAAAAGACCATGCTCATCTGCAGTCCACGTTGCATCTCACCCTCCCAACAGCAATTATGTTTATCATACAATTAGGGACATATCTTCTCCCAGAATTCCACTGCGTCTGCTTTACACTCGGGGCATGTCCGTCTTATTTCTCGATGACGTTCATACCAAGGACGTGCAGAGTAATATATCAGGCATCTCTCAGCTTAGGATTATAAACCAGCTCGTAGAAAATGACAAGTGAAAAATGATATAAACTTCTGACCTCGGCTGTAGCCACCTTTCCAACCCGTCTCATTCCCTTTCCCCTCTCAATCAACAACAGCTGAACAATTCACAATACATTTTTAAGTTGGATACAAATAAAATTATACATATTTAATCCTTCAAATTAACCCCTTCTTCTTCTTGCTATTACTACCACCACCACTACTACTACTATTACTACTACTACTTTTAGTTCTAGCAGTATGTCATGACAATTAAATCTCCTGTCTAACTTCAGAGTCACTGTTATTCTCCCACCGATGGATATTAATTTCCCCTCGGTACTCTTTGTTTGACCTGTTCCCCTTTGCTCCAGTTAATTTCATTTTACCTCTCTTCACAACAGTATCAACTCGTAGCTCACACTCTCAGGCTCCTATGTCTTTCACTCGATTGACTTTTTTTTTTTTTATTCATCATCATCATCATCATCATCATCATCATCTCTCTCTCTCTCTCTCGTCTGTTCTTCGTAACCTCGGCATTCAACAGCTACTCAAAGGTATGAATTTCTCTCCCTCGCAAGGTAGATTCGTTTTTGCAGTAAGAAGGGGATATAATAAGATACCCTGAAATACCCTTACCCAGTTATTCCTACGAAAACAAACCCCAATTCACACAGGGTTTTAGTAGTAAGTTGGTGAATCTCTCCTCTACATCCAGTCAACACCACCACCGTCACGAGAGTCGTCCTTTCGTAATGCAGATTCGTTTTTGGATGATGGAAAGATTATTAAAAATGAGTCTGAGGGTAAGGAGAAGGAAAAAATGCGTCAAAATAGTGAAATAGATAAACCCTTTCAGCACGTTATCACCTTTCAAAAATCATTCTTGCTATCTCAGACAATTGTATTTAACTTAGGAATAACCTCTCGTTATGTGGAGGTTATAGACCGGGACGAAATGTGTATCCCCGAGCGTTCCAGACTATCCGTAGGTGGAATGAGCACTCTTCCAATAAGGCGAGACATATAAAAATGATAAATGCCTTCCAGGAAACTCTGAATGATTTGATAAAGATGGACGTAATATGATTTCAGTTTCAATTTAGTAATTCCCGGAGCCAGTGTATCTCATAAACATTAATAGTGCGCGAGTGCCACAGCAGAGAGGGGACCCACTGATCGCGACTGACACGCGAAAAAATGATAATTACCTACCAGTATATTCTGAACGATTTGATGATGATAAACGTGGTGCTATCTCATTTAAGGAATTCAAGGAACTGGTACCGTTTATATCATGTTCATTAAGCCCTTCAGTCACATGTCGTCTTTTTCATTTTAATCAGGCCACCGACAGACCATGTGATTCAACTCTGCAAAGAACTACGGTTGTTAAGATATGAAAGAACGACGTCTGTATTCCGGGGGTAGGCTTGAGGCTGAGCTACGTAGTCCTGACATTTAAGACAAGAGTGATCAGTCGCTAATCCATGAGTGATATTTTGTAAGCAATAATTCCCAACTACGCCTCTGATATGCACACATATGAGGCACATCCAAATGGAGCTTCTTAATCTACTAGACAACCAGGCGTCCATAAGGTTATGTGGTTACCACCGACCATAGTGAATGGTTTCCTGAAAAACCATACTTAGTAAAGCCACGAGGAGGCAGTACTACATCAAGTAAGGTGATGTAGTCCAATGGCAGCAAAAATAAACCAAGAAAAGGCGTTGTGGTGCAGAAAGGGTACAGACAGACCCTCTTTTGCCTCCGCCTGCCCCCTCCCCCCAGTAGTGCAGGAACTAATACACCTACGACCACCAACACACGACACAGGCAATTAGTTAGCACAGCTAATTAATTTCCAGTACGACATATCTCTCAAACTTTTAATATGCATTCGTAACAAGTTAGGATATTCCTGTGGAGAAGGAGGGAAGGGAAAGACAAGTGGTAGGGAGGGGGAATGAGAGGAATACAGGGATAGGAATAGAGGAAGAAGGGGAAGAGTTCAGGATAAAGGGGTAAAGTAGAGGAAGAGGCAATCAAACAAAGCTAAGACAGTAAGATGGAGGAAAGAGAGTGACAGAAGAGCGTGAGACTAAGAGGAAGAGGAGGAAAAAGAAAAAGGAGGGAGATTTACAAAAAGTAAAGCTGAAGAAAGAATTAAGGCAGGGAGGACGGAAACGATAGCAAAATTAAGGAGACCAGAATGGAATGGAAAGTAAGAGGAAAAAAGGAAATCAAAACAAATAGTGAAAGAGTGAGTCTACAGGGGAGGAAGAATCTACAGGAAGAAAAGGGGGACGCGGCCAAGAGTCGAAAAAGTCACCGTCGAAAATGTATTCCGTCTGCTTGAATAGAGATAGTCTGAGGGAGGAAGAAGAGGAAGGGGAGGAGGTAGGAAAGAGAAAAGACGGAATCGGTGGTAGAGGTAGAGAGTCTGAGAGAAGAGGAAGGAACAGCAAGAAACTGAGAGCAAGTAACAGGGTAGACTTGGGAGAGGGATATTAGGGAGAACGAGAGTAAGGTCATGAAAAGTTGAACGCTGCTCAGATCGGAGCAGGGTCATAAATGAATCAATAGTTAAAAAACTCAAGCACAATATCAGTACACTTCAGTCCGCAAGTATGCGTGTGGTTTTTCTTTTTCATACTTCATTGTTGCAAGTATAATACCATTTCATTTGACTTAGCACTTGTTGACTCACAAACTCTATTTTTTTTTTTTTTTAGATGGAATAAAAAATAATGAAACCTACTGAAGTTAAAGCTATTTATGGAATACATATTACAAATTCTAGTAAATTTGATAATTTACCTTTATTACCACTCATTAGATTAATTCTTAGCATGATGGAACGGAAATAATGAAATTTTTTATTTTAAATAATGATGCCGCATGGATAATTGTGGCTGCATTTTTACGGCCACGCCCAACCTACTGAATAGCTTATCCATTAGATTAGGTATATGTAAAGTCGCCTGCCATATAAAGCACACCTCTTATGGACAAAGACTTAAAAAGTGAACTGGCCACCACACTCACAGGTTACCCCAGCACTGCAGATAAAATGCCACAAATATATGACACCATTACACATCACCTGCCACATACACCATCCCGCCACATACATTGACTCTACAACAACACATTAACTACTATCCAGAACTAAGACAAACATTATCCTACACATATCAGAGCGCCTATTCTACACAACCACATACTTAACTCTAAACCGCACACCAAACTCGTTACTGAACTACAAGAAAATTAGGTTACATTCATACCTCATCACTACGCTTCTCAAAGGCCATTATCATATTCACCGTCCCTGTAATAAACACACTTTATGTCCAATCCATTCCCCACTACTTCCCATACCCCACCATCGCATCCATTTTTTCCATATATCGATTCACTTTTCTCCTTTACCCTACCACCTCCAAGCTCATCCTACCCTCTTCTCATTTCCTACATTGATTAGCACTTTCTCCTTCATCCCAACCTTATCTCCAGACCCCACCATTGCATCCACTCTTCTCCTAAAATGACTCCTCCGATTTCCATCCTAACCCCACCTCCTACTTCATTCCATCCCCTCTTTTCTCATGGTACCAGTAAGTTATTCTCTGTCTGTCCTACTCCCACCTACCACCTCAGTTTCCTCCCTCTTTTCCTCAAATAACAAACTTTTTCTCCATCCCACCTCTCAAATCCCACTTGATCACTTAGGGCTATAATGGTTATCCCACTCCTTCCCCATAACTACCAACCACGTCTTCATCATCCCTTCCCTCATCAACCAAACTCCACCATGGGACCTTTCCTGACCATCCTGCAGTGACAGGCCATGTTGTGAGGAAGGCAGCAGTGTTAACATGTTCGTATTACTTTATGAGTATGCCTTAGTGACTTGGTTTTGAAATTCAAGCCGTGCCAGACAATTAAAGTGAGGCTGGTAGTACGTTTCTTATATCCTTACGGATCACATCAGTGGCACACACACACACACACACACACACACACACACACACACACACACACACACACACACACACACTCGTGCCATTAGCTGTTACAACACTGTACATTTCACATGCAGAACTAATTCTCCAATCATAGCTACATCGCCAATATGAAGGGTTCGTTCTGGCGTTTTCTCCATATAAGCTTTGGGGAAAAAAAACAGTAGTAAAGCTTCTTCCAGCCACTAAAAGCCAAAACCCTTGTTACTCTTTTATTTCTTTCACCAATGACGTTCCTTCCTAAACTCTGGAATCCAGTGACGTAATTTTAGTTTATTCTGGCATCTCCAAATTTCGCTAAACTCTGGAATGGCTTTCTCTTGAGAAGGCGTTAATGAAGTTTATATCTCACCCATCTAGTTCGAAAAGTCTCCTAATCTGAATAAAAGCTTTGGGAGATAACAAGGGATAAAAAAAAAAAAAAGGACATTGGATTTAGCGGGTTTTCTTCTCTGCTCTAACTTCTATAACACTAATGAAACTGAAAGACAAAACTTCCATTTTCAGTCAGTTAAACAATGATGCGTAAAACACACACACACACACACACACACACACACACACACACACACACACACACACACAAAGAAGACTGTTGAGGAGACGAATAAGAATATGTCTGGGCAAGACAGGCAGAGAAATGTGCCAACGGATGGAAGGAAGGAGGGAAAAAAGGAGAGGAGGGAATGTGAAATAGGAGAGAAGAATCTGGAACAATTAGAAGGAAAGGAGATAACAAGACAGAGGAGTGGATAATAATGGATTTACTCGAAGGATGGAGAGAATAAAAGGGAAAGGAGAGAGAGAGAGAGAGAGAGAGAGAGAGAGAGAGAGAGAGAGAGAGAGAGAGAGAGAATCAGAGTGTTAAGAGTGCTGAGGTCAGCAGCCTACTTCAATCTCCCACTTCGTTGCTGAACTTTATGACCCGCTAATTAACCCATTCAGCCGGGAGTCGCTTATTTGTTTTTTATTGGTACCTCAAGACGCTATATTCAGCTTAGGAGACACTTTTCGAACTGTAGGAGTCCAAAATACACCTTAACAGCCCACTCATAACAAGGGGCCCTCTAGGAACTGCACCCAATAATCTGCTGGGTAGAAAGAATATACGAAATGATATGTTCCTTGCCTGAAGTAGTTAACATCTGGTATTCTGTTAATACCATATCTAGCCGACTAATTCAGCTTAAGGGGGGCTTTTGGGGACTGGAAGAGTTAGATATAGGTATTAAAATTGTTACAAGATAAACTGAACGATAGATACACACACGGAACATTATAGCTAGAGGCAAATTAACTGATGAGCAATACAGTTTCGTTGCTAAGTTCTTGAAAATTGCTTAAGGATAAAACTGGACAAGAGCAACACACACTAAGAATTAAAACTAGATGTGAATAATGTTAGCAGAAATACAGTGCCGTCACTGAGGTACTGAAAATGGTATGATCTGATGTATGTTATGGCCCTGACGTAAAACCTTTATTCCCTGCAAGGAAGATGGAGAGGCGCAGGAAAATGTGAAGGAAAAGGTGAGGAAGGGAACTGGAAGCAAGATGGAGTGGTGGGCAGGGAAGGAGCGAGATGAAGACAAAAAGAGAGACAGGGAGATGGAGCGAGGACACTCTTCTTTGGGGAGGAAGGCGGATGGGAAAAGGATGAAGGCGGAGAGAAGAAAAAGGGAAGAACAGAAGCGAAAGAAGAGAGACGGTAAAGGGGAGGAAATATGTAAACATGAAAGGTTCACAGGGAGATGAAGGAAGGGAGTAAGGGAGGAAAATAGTATGGGTTAAGAGAGGGAAGAATGAGAATGAAAGGCAGAAGGAGGAAGAAGGTAGAGAGAAGGAAAATGGTGAAGAGAAATTGCGTTGTATGAAAGAAGAAAGAACACAATAAGAAGGAAAAAGGCAGAGATAAAAATGTTAATAGATGAATGAATGCATGAGAGAAGAAGAGGACATAAGGAAGAGATAGAGGTGTAAAGAGAGAAAGAATAAGACATTGATAATACTACAACATTTCTTGGGGAAGACGGAAGGCGGAGAGGAAAATGGAAAGGTAAGAAGGTAAAGAGAAGAGGAGGAAGAGAGGCGAAAGAAGGGATATGGCAGCAAAACCAGTAAACATGAGTTACTACAGAGGGAACCTTCCCAGTGAATTCAATGTAGTTTTCAAGCAGTGTAAACTGAAACCATGGGGGCTAGAATGAGCCCTAAGGCGAAGTTATTTGGACTGGGTATGAAAAGCGCTGACTTAAAGAAAGAAGAAAACAATACGTGGATGTGAGAGGAAATAAAGATGACGGTTGTTTGTGAGCTGGTAGTTGATATAAGAAGAGGGAATAAGAGAAATTATATACAGGGACGGAGAATAGTGTATGCTTTGGTTGGAGCAGAAAGACGGCTGGATGAGAGTTTGTCTAGGAGGAGGCATGCCTAGTGAAAGACAAAATATATCTATATCTATATCTATACCTATCTATCTACCTATCCATCTATCTATCTATCTATCTATATATGTGTATGTGTGTGTGTTTGTGTGTGTGTAGGCAGGTTGGTGTACAGGATGGAAACAATGATAGGAATAAATAGCAAGGAGAGAAGTTGGGTAATTACATGAAAGAGCAAGACGAGAGGAGAGACGAGGAGCTGAAGCAAGCACAGTGGGAAAAGTTTTAGAAGGGTGAAGAAGATCTATAAAAAGTTTATGAGGGGAGAAAACGGGTGTAGACCTTTGTCCAGTTTTTTGGCATGCTCCTTTGAGGCGTGTCTGAGAGCAGTCGAGAAAGGACCTTATCCAAGAGGAGAGGCTACACACACACACACACACACACACACACACACACACACACACACACACACACACACACACACACACACACACATACTGGCTATTCTTCACGTTCAAAAAATATTTAATAATCGCATTATTTGTTGTTTTCGTAACTTTGTGTTTTACTTTGATTAAATTTTCTCTCTTTGGACATCTGCTGTTTTATATACATACATACATACACACACACATATATATATATATATATATATATATATATATATATCTATATATATATATATATATATATATATATATATATATATATATATATAAAACAGCAGATGTCCAAAGGGAGAAATAATCAAAGTAAAACACAAGGTTACGAAAAAAAACAAAGAAAGCGATTACTAAATATTTTTTAACGTGAAGAATGGCCAGAACTAATCAAAGCAAAAAAAAAAAAAAAAACCTAGACCTGAAAATAAACTTAAGAAGAAGGAGCTGGTAGAAAGACCACAAGGGAAAACCTATAAATGAAACCAAAGAAATCCAAGGACTAAAAGGCTGCAGGGAAGAGTGAGAGATGAAGAAAGAAAGACGACAAATGGTGAAGAGAGGATCAAATGGCTGGAGATCTGCCGCTCCTCTGTATGCCAGTGGGGTGTGAAAAGGGAAGAGAATGTTGGACGGCGCATTTGGAAGGCTCTGACTCCTTTACTCTTCCGGCAGTTTGTCATATCGTTCTTTTTTTCAGGCTATTTGTGTTCACCATTTCACTCATTTTCATTCTCTTTTCACCAATTCATTCCTATCGCCAGTTCATTCACTTTCAATTTATTTTCACTTCTTCATTTCCTTCACCAGTTCATGCTTCTTTCATTTCCTTTTCATCGGGTCGTTTCTTTCACCATAAATTCATTTTCACTTCCCTTTCACCAGCTCATTCCTTTCACTAGTTCATTCATTTTCGTTTGCTTTTTACCACTTCATTTTTTCACCATTCATACCATTTCATATTCCTTTCACCAGTTAAATCACTTTCATTTCCATTTCTCCAGCTATACTCTTTTCAGTTTCTTTTCACCAGGTCATTCCTTTCGCCATTCAGTCTCTTTTCATATCTTTTCCAACAGTTCATTCCTTTCACAAGATCATTCCTTTCACTTTCGTTTCACCGTTCTATACCTCTCGTTTTTTTTTTTTTATCTATCATCCTTTGTTCATGGTGTGTGTGTGTGTGTGTGTGTGTGTGTGTGTGTGTGTGTGTGTGTGTGTGTGTGTGTGTGTGTGTGTGTGTGTGTGTTTAATGCGCGCGCACTCACCGCTTTTTCGATAGCTGTTATAATCTTTTTTAATTCACTCCTTTACTCCCACCGTTCCTTTATATGGTCCCGATTTTTTTTTTTTTCTCAGTTTATCGTCACTCAGATCTTTACCTTTTTCATTCGATTTTGTTCTCTCTGCCTTTTATCCGCACACCATTCAATACCACTCTTTTTATCTGTGCCCACTTCCTGTTCCTTTGTCATCATCTAGAAATCCTTGACCTCTGACTTTCGTATTCATTGCTTTCACAGCATTCATCATCACGGCCCTCATATTTTCTTTTCCCCGAACCTCTCTTCTGACAACTGGACGAAATTCTTCCACCTCGTTTGTCTAATGATTAATGAAAACTTCTCTCCTGGTGATCAGTTAAAAGCGCTGGGAAAAGATGTGACGAATCGGTCATTTCCTCTCCAGGTCACCTTCACCACACACACACACACACACACACACACACACACACACACACACACACACACACACACACACACACACACGCACATAATATATAGCCTATAGATAGATAGACAGATAAATAGATAGACAGCTATAGATAGATATAGATAGATAGATAGATAAATTTTCCCTTTATATCAAAGAGATGGCTACAGATAAATCACCTTATTGACACCCTCCAGTCTGCCATCAGGCTGCCATCTCTGCAACTTACACCCACCTCTCTAATATGCCTTGCCACTCTTTCCATTCATCTTCAGTACCCCTTCTCACCCTCTCCTCTCCACCCCTCACAGAAATATATAGTCAGTTTCTCATTATTCATCCTCTCCACACGCCTAATCATCTCACAAGCCATATTTAACCTTGTACACATTTCAGAGTATGTCGTCACCAAGGTAACATATTTCGAAGATTATGAAAAAAACGTTGACTACGTTCATTTAGGACTGAGTTAAAAAATGAGGCGCTTTTCTTCCCCAGGTAATTCTGTCAGCACTGAACAACCCCCTCCCGCCAATCACATAGCCTACGGTACTTACACTAAGCCAAAGAATAAATTAATACAGTAATAAATGGATACAATCGACGTCAACGTCCTTAGGTAAACATTAAAAGGTCGTGATATCGTTCAAGACACACCTTGACATTTAAACATTGATAATAGCTTTAGGTAAGTTTACGAAAAAGACAAAAAAATAATATCCGTCTTTATGGTGTGATGCTGTCATGACATGGAAAATGAATTCAGAATTTTCAACACGGCTAAATTAACATGAGTTGAGTTCTACATAATTTTCAAAGCTCATCGCATCCCGGGGTAAAAACAGTGTGTATATCTATCTATCTATCTATCTATTATTCATTCATTTATTAATTTTTTATTTACAGTACCTATGCATGTACAGTATATATGTATGTATGTATGTATGTATGTATGTTTTCATAATATAGTCGGAGGTAAATGCCGCATCGAAATGACAGGGGAAAAAAAGAAAAGGCAGAAGAAACTATGAGAGAAAAACTAGAGGGAAGTAAGGGGAGAAAAAGCAGAGAGTAGTAAGGGGAGAAAAGGCAGAGGGTAGTAATGAGAGAAAAGCAGAGGGGAGAAAGAGGAGAAAAAGCAGTGGGGAGGGCGAGGAGGGGAAGCAGATAGGAGCAAGAAGAAGAAATGAAGAGAGGGGCAGGAGAAGGAATAGAAGGAGGAAAAGCAGAGGGGAGCAGAAGGAAAGAGAGGGATACAGGAGGAGGAAAAGCAGAAAGAAGTAGGAGGAGGAAAAAACAGACAGAAGTAGGAGAAGGAAAGGCAGAAAGAAGTAGGAGGAGGAAAAGCAGAAGGTGGAGGAGGAAAAGCAAAGAAAAGTGGGAAGAAGAAAAGCGAAGGAGTATTTGGAGGAAAAGCAGAAACGAGTGTGAAGATGGAAAATTAAGGAGTAAGAGAGAAGAACAGAGACGCGTATACGGGTAAGGGGGAGAAAAGCGGAGTAATTTTTAAAGACACGAAAATGTCGTATTATCATGCAATGTCATGCGAGGAAGATAATTTGTTGACTCTGAGGAGAGATTAATTAGTCCGGTTAATAACAGTAATGGCAGTGGGAGGTAGGGTAAAGAGAGGAAAGATGAGCGGAAAAATGCAGCGAAAAAGGGCGACATCATAACATCAGCGACAATGTCCAGCAGGAAAAAAAAAAAAAAAAAGTGAGATAATTAGCCCATTCATGACCGTGTTTTCTTTAGCAGTTAGTTTCAGTTTCCGAAGATTTTATGCAGCAGCAAGTGAGTCACATGACTAGGAGTGTAAAGAAAATACAGATTCGGTTTACTGAGGTAAAACTGAACTCAACGCTCGAAGAGCCATATATATATATATATATATATATATATATATATATATATATATATATATATATATATATATATATATATATATACTGTATATGCGCTAGGCCTGGAGGGGGGAGGGCTAGGTTTACGATGAAAGAGTTGGAAGGTAGGGTGAGACTGGAGTGTATTGGTGCTGTCATGAGGAGGGGTAGATTGAGACGGTTTGACATGTCGAGAGGATGGAGGATGATAACTGGGTGCAGAAAGTGAGAAGTGTTAACGTTAGGGGTAAGGTTGCGACAGGTAGACCGAAAAAGACCTGGCACGAGGACACTGAGTGTGACCTCAGGGATAAGGGACTGAATAAGGAAGCTGCCAGAGATCGAGCAGCACGGAGAGCTACCATTAGGTGACAAAGGCCGACGCATGCAAGCATGTTGGAGCCTTTAAAAACGAAACTAAACGATTTATATCCTTCCTTGCATTAGAGTGAATGTCGGTGGATCATATAGATGATCAGTAAAGGCTATTTGATCAAAAATGTAATCAATAAATTGTTCTCATCCTTAATTTTGGAGCAAAGTCACTCATATTGGATAACAGGTATCCTTTCTAACACTAAAGAACTCAACAAGGGTAGGCTAATCATAGACAAAAATCATGTGCTGTACGACATGGATATACAGTACAAAATTTCTTCAGTTTCCTAATATCTTATTCAGTTCAGATTCACTTTTTTTTTTTCCTTGTTGGCAATATGACGTTCATTCATTCACACAGAAATAAAAAATCCTCTAAAATTCATGATGTCATTTGTATGGTTACCATTTTTTACATCAGCCTTTATCATCAGTACATAAAATTAGCGTTTTTTTTTTTTTTTTTTTTTTTTACCTGCCAGCCGTTGCAACCAAACATCGCAGTCTAGTTCTGACTACAACTCTAACTCGGCTTAACTTGAAAAATAAGCAAATATATATTTTGTATCCAGCTGCAGAGGCCTGATAGTTCAATGAGAGAGAGAGAGAGAGAGAGAGAGAGAGAGAGAGAGAGAGAGAGAGAGAGAGAGAGAGAAAACAAGTGAATGGAAAGCTTTAGCATTTTCTCATCTTTCTCCATCATGTCAAGGAAGCTAACAATAATATCCCTCTCACAATTGATATTCTTAGAAGGAAGAATGTGGCACATGGAAAGATTCTGTATTCTTCTCGGCCTTCCGAGGGAAAAAAAACTGCTAAAATACTAGAACCGCAATTAACAGGGCCATTTAGTTAATGTCCTTGGTGCTGTGTGGTGTGGGAGAGTGATTCTGTGTGGTGTGGTGTGGTGTGAGATGATTATATGGTGTGTTGTGTTGTGTGTTGTGTTGCGTTGTATGATGTAATGCTGCGTAGCTTCGCTAAAGTCTACGTAAATGAAGTCCCTCGTTTCCTAATATCGTTAGTGAGAGACAGACGGGCAGGGCCCTTCATAGAGATAATTCCACATTGCAAAAATCACAGTTACGATATGAAGTTGATCTTATATTTGCTTGTGAATCCCGTCCCTGGGACGGTACCAAATAGTTCATGAGACTGGAGTAGGCTAAATGAGAGAACAGAGATACTGCCTCAGCCAGTAAGTCTTTGAGCTCACACTTATAGTACACTAGGAAGACCACACGAGTTTCCCCTGTTTTGGTCCCATAGGACTCTTGCTACTGCCAATAAACCTTGATGAGACTGGCAGCAGCAGATTCCAGCCGGTGTAGACGAAAGAGAAGAGGAGAGAAAAAGAGGGGAATCCTTCACTTTTACAGGAAGAGACTTGAGGCCGTCAGTCTCCTCATTCTGAGCTCCGATTTTTTTTTTTTTTCACTTTCGGGCATTATAACAGCAATTTTGGTAGATTCTTTGGCAGGGAGTTGAATTTCCAAGCATAATGAAAATAATATTGTCACCCTGACCACCGCTTTCAGCAAAACCTAGAAAAGAGTGAATTATTTGCCACGTTTTTAGTAAAGCCCGTTTCTCGTCGATAATATACCGGAAAGTTTCTTTACGTTCCTTTCCGACTAGCTTATTTCTATATCTGATATATTAATATATCTTTATGCACACGTACACACACACACACACACACACACACACACACACACACTAGCTTATTTCTATATCTGATATATTAATATATCTTTATGCACACGTACACACACACACACACACACACACACACACACACACACACACTAGCTTATTTCTATATCTGATATATTAATATATCTTTATGCACACGTACACACACACACACACACACACACACACACACACACACACACACACACACACACACACACACACACTAGCTTATTTCTATATCTGATATATTAATATATCTTTATGCACACGTACACACACACACACACACACACACACACACACACACACACACACACACACACACACACTAGCTTATTTCTATATCTGATATATTAATATATCTTTATGCACACGTACACACACACACACACACACACACACACACACACTAGCTTATTTCTATATCTGATATATTAATATATCTTTATGCACACGTACACACACACACACACACACACACACACACACACACACACACACACACACACACACACTAGCTTATTTCTATATCTGATATATTAATATATCTTTATGCACACGTACACACACACACACACACACACACACACACACACACACACACACACTAGCTTATTTCTATATCTGATATATTAATATATCTTTATGCACACGTACACACACACACACACACACACACACACACACACACACACACACACTAGCTTATTTCTATATCTGATATATTAATATATCTTTATGCACACACACACACACACACACACACACACACACACACACACACACTAGCTTATTTCTATATCTGATATATTAATATATCTTTATGCACACACACACACACACACACACACACACACACACACACACACACACACACACACACACACACACACACACACACACACACACACACACACACACTAGCTTATTTCTATATCTAATATATTAATATATCTTTATGCACACACACACACACACACACACACACACACACACACACACACACTAGCTTATTTCTATATCTGATATATTAATATATCTTTATGCACACACACACACACACACACACACACACACACACACACACACACACACACACACACACACACACACACACACACACACACACACACACACACACAAACTGACAGACGAAGAGACAGATTGACAGAAACACACAAACCGCGAGACAGAGGAATTGACGTTTATCTTGCTAAAGTGCCAAGGGCCAGCACGTGCCAGTGCCTCCTTCGCCATCAAGGCCGAGGCAGCAATCAGTGAAGTGAATGGGGAGGGGTGACGCTGGGCCTCTGACGTGTGGCTGAAAGGCGACACGCACAAAGACACAAATTAAAGTAAACGTGAGACAGAGTAAAATTCCACGCCCTACACACAACCCCCACAAAGATAGGACTTTACCAGGGCCCGTATTTTTGTCAGTTTAGGGCCCGTATTCTCGTCGGTTAGGGAAGCTTCTGTAAATGCCTCTTCCTAAGCGATTTATTTTGCTTATTACTCCTTACTATCCTCTTCTGTGTCGTTTAAATCATTCAGAAACGCCATACCCATCATAAATATCAAACAAATTGATATTGGCCAGCCGCATCAAAATATAAATCGCCAAGGAAGAGCTGTTGGGGAGTTTCCTTAATCGACAAGAATTCTAACCTAAGATATTCCATCATATCCCTACGGATTTATTTATGGTACGTTAAGAATCTCTTTTTTGTTAACTATGCAATCTATGTCAGATAGCATGAAAAGGAATACATAGGCAATATTCAGGTTAAATCGCTGGGAATAAAGTGCTAGAATGGCTCCTCACCTGACAAGAGTGCAGGCTTATATCTTCCTTTATGTTGTTATCTTTGTGAGTTTGATACTAAATTTCAATCCTTCAGTGAGTGGCGAAGGATAGTGGGATGTGCTGCTGAAAGCCATGAGGCACAGCAAAGAAAAATGTACGGTAGGCTACGCATTGCTTATAGACAAATTCCCAACCTTACTCACAGTAGCACCAGAGAAATTGCTTTACTGGGTTACGTTCATTTAAACTGTTTCTTCTTAAAATTCAGGGCAGGAGTGAGTGACGAGGAATGTTGCTGGTAGGTGGGAGAAGCAAATGGATAAAATAGATTTAATGTATAGGCAAATCCTACACCTCACCTAAAGTAGAATTAGTCTGAGAGAATTAGCAGCAATATGTCTCATTCCTGGAGTAATATGAACAAAATTACACTGTGAATATTCAAGTCATAATCTACAGAAATAATATCTCCCATATCAAGAAAAATACACACTAGCTCGCACTTGTACTGTAGAGGTAACGCAACTTATGATGCTGACTGTACATGAAAAATGAAAATGTGACAAATTTTTAAAGGAGTACGAAGGAAGGAATGGGACACCAAAAAAAAAAAAAAAAAAAAAAAAAATCTCCATGGCAGATATTTAGTGTATACTGTAATGTGTCCTTTCAAGTGGTCTCGTACGCCAACACCAAGTCAAGATTCCTTGGATGACGTATACAGACTCTCACACAGAAACACAGCCACCTCAAAACACACTTGCACATGCAGCCCACACCAAGCACCACAAAAACCTACCACTCCCATACTCATGCATGAAGACGTGATTGGGAGCAGGTCACTTCCCCCTTGGCAGAAAAGGTTCCTCGGCTCTACGGATCAGCTGTCTTTCTAGAACCACAGATGCACAATAGAGCTGCCTTTCCATGACTGGCGTGTGTATGCCGGCTGCTAAAACACATACATTTATCCAGGATGTGTAGTGTATAACACAAGTTACCGACAATGAGAGTCACTTACGAGAGCTGACAAAAACAAAAGAAAATCTAAAGCGTGAGAAGGATACATAAAAAGGGGATAGGGAGAAACGAAAATATGAAATAAAGTGATAAAAAAAAAAGGAGAAATAATGGAAAGTGATAGGGGAAGGCGCAAAAAAAGAAGTAACAGTAACAAAGTAAAAAAAAATGAGTTAAAAAAGGAAGACGAAGATGAGAGGGAAAAAACGAAAGACAACCCGAAGCCGAGCAGCCAGTCAGTGAGCAGGGCCGGGGGACGGACTGGTGCTCATGAACCATCAGATGCAGCGGCCGCAGGGATATCGTCTGACCTCCATCCTCATCCGCCAAAATTTCCGATACAGAGGAGGGTGGCGTATAGGAGGGAGAGGGAGATGGAAGAGGGGATGCTGGAGGAAGTGGGAGAGGAGGAAAAGAGGGGAGGATGGAAGAAATATATGTAAGGATGGAGATGGGAGGAAGGAGAGGAGTAGATGTGTAAGAGAAAGACAAGCAGGGATGGAGGAGAGAGAGGAAGAGGTGAAAGGGTATAGAAGGACGGGGGCAAAGGTAGGAGAAATGGAGACATGAGTAGGAGGGAGGGGGAGAGATGGTGAAGCTATAGGATGAGGAGTCAGAGAAGGCAGGTGGCAGTGATGGAGGGATTCTTGACGAAGGAAAGAGGTGTGTGTGTGTGTGTGTGTGTGTGTGTGTGTGTGTGTGTGTGTGTGTGTGTGTGTGTGTGTGTGTGTGTGTGTGTGCGTGACATATAGAAATATGTATTTTAATGAGTACGTACATCAATTAACGTGGATAAAGAAAAATTTTCACAAACTATATCCTGTTTGATTGACCTGTGTAGCTGAGATGTATAGGGCGAGTAGGGTGTGTTTGAATCGAGGCTGCTGATTGGCCGCCGATTATTTAAATCTACATCTCTTCTTATTTTAACACATCTATATTTATATTTTTTAACTGCCTTTAATACAACCATGCAGATTAAATATGGAATAATTTCCGAAGCTGAAAAGGTCAGAATTAGCGTTAAAAGTTTAATGTTATCAAAGAAAATTACACTTGATTATAAAGTTTCATAAAACGATGAGTGATGTTTGAAGCAAATTATTCACTCATGGCGTACACCCACGTCCGCATGTTGCATTACAGTACATGAATGCATTTACTTCCATGACATCATCCTCGGCCAATCAGCAGCCGCGAAACAAACACACCCTACTGGCCCCATACAGGTATATCTCAGGTGCACAGGTCAATCAAATAGACTATAGTGTGTATCCATATACTGACAGGTAGGCATAGTAATTATCCCCATTGCAAGATGTGGCGAAGCACAACAGTTTGAGATGTCAGCGACACAGAGGACACTGTTAGTGGCAGGATGTTCGCACCATCCCTCAAGTCGCTATTTACGTCACATCATTAAACCCGTATACTACGTTGGCTAATACTTTCACCAATACCTTCTTCCACCGGACCACTTTATGTAGTTTACGAGAAACTTTTCGAGACGTACTTATCAGATGTAGACTTCCTTAACAAAATCGCTCAAAGGAATCTGGCCCGAAATGGAAAAATAAATATAGACATTGCCTGTAGGTTGCAGGAATAGAATGACAAAACCGTCGTTATGGTGAGGGTGCAAATGCTGTGACAGTTTGGCTCCGTGTGGATAAGAAAATACCTGTCCAAATATCCCTAAACGCACTGGACTCTGTACACAGAATCCAGACATAACGTTACCTATTTTTTTTTTTCCCTTGAAGAGAATGTTTTTGTCCAAATTTGCCTCCACTGAACGAAGAGACGGTTTGGGTGACAGTAGCTCGTTATTCCCACTGCAGCAGAGTTGACCTGAAACACTCTTACTTTTATTTTGATGGGGTTAAATGCATTAAATGATAAATGGCCAACAGACTGGAAAAAATCTGAATAAATTTTGCTGTTAGTTAGCGCATGTGGTCTGTCCGTATGAAGAGGAGTACTTAAGAGAGCGATAGGAAGACAGACAGACAGATAGACGGATAGACGGATATATGGCGATAAATAGATAAAGCACACACACACACACACACACACACACACACACACACACACACACACACACACACACACAATACTATAGTCGACATGTCTTCATCTGACGGAATTGGGTCTTTCCCATAATTTGAATATTAAGTCGCGGTCGCATAAAACTCTATGAACTCTTCTTATGGAGGTAGGAATTACTTTCTTGGGTTACTAGTAAAACCTACCCTCCAGTATAATTAAACATGGTCATCAACGAAGCTGAAAATGGTTAGAGATCTTTGGCATGTTAGAACAAATGCAGTAGACGTCTGAATAATATGATCAATCAGTTTTTTGTTTCTTTCGCAGTGTTACTATTTTTAACTTTTAGCCTATTTGTTTTAAGCCTCAGTTTAAAAGTAGTTAAAAATTCAGTTATAATAAAGGTAATTATTTTTTAAGGTTATGTTAAAGGAAGGGAAAACTACAAGAAATCAAAAGGTTATATTTTGCCTCTCTTTCCACACATGAGTATTACAACACTGCTATGATGAGAAGATGCTGCACCTGTATCACAGAGATTATATGACCTAACTCACCTCATCTACATTTTTTCATAAACTTGCATAAGGTTCCATCCTCACTGAGTTACCACACTTAATTTAACTATGAAAGAGGTGATTAAGGTTAATGAGGGTGTTAACATTAATAGCGTGTTATGTCATGGCAAGGCTGGTATAAGGCTGGTGACAAAAGTTAACCTAATATTATACCTATTCTGCTTTTAGTAGCTTAGGGTGTTAGAACAGCCCAATCTGAGTGATGGCCTTGCATGAGTTAGATCCTCAAAGGGCAGATGAGGGCTACTGTTAACTCCGCCTCTTATAGAAGTGGTAATAGTACAAATAAAATACAAACGAGACAATTCTACTAAAATGGTTAATGATGTATATTACTGGTATCAATTGTACTAATTTTGCCCCAAGGTTTAAGGTGTATTAGACATCCTGCATAGCACTCTTCTAGTACTCGTTAAGAAAAATATAGCCTTCTGTTGGCTAAGCACTTATGGTCGTCTTTCCGCTGGAAATAGTGTGTGTGTGTGTGTGTGTGTGTGTGTGTGTGTGTGTGTGTGTGTGTGTGTGTGTGTGTGGAGAGAGAGAGAGAGAGAGAGAGAGAGAGAGAGAGAATCACCAATTTTGTCAGGTTCCACAAAGTCACAAACCCTCGCCTTTCATTCAGTATATATCCCGCTGCTTCAGTATTATTATTATTGTTATTTCTGTGGCTTGTTCCCCAGAGCCTAGTGGCAGAGAAGCGGTCAAGGAGGCTAAGTTAGGGGCACTGAATTTTATCCAGTCACGAGTGTTGTAGTTAAAACAGAGACGAGGATTTCGTGGAATGTTTTGAAAGTTATATAGAATGGGGTTGTATCTATAGTTCCATCCTGTTCTAAGTAGACCTACATCAAATATGACTGGAGATCTTTATGATGCACACTCAAAAACATTAAGGGGTTCCTTCGTACCAAGAGCCGTACTCTTGGTGGCACTGGAGGCTTCGATGCATCGATTTTACTGCGCTTTATTACGCAAATCGCATCTTGATACTATCTGTTGAGTTGTTTATATATTTACTGTCCCAAATGATTTGTCAGAGAAAAGTACAAAATGCTTAAGAGGGTGTCACATACAAAATAAATCTTTCAGAAAAATGTGTAAGGAAACCTCAAATGCGCTTGGAATATGGCCACCAAGTGCTGAAGCTTTTATCATCATCGGTAATTATTTCAGTGCATCACGGATTATTATTATTTTTTTTTTCAGGATCAGAGGACAGCAGAAATAAATCACACTCATGGCAGCTCAAAAATACCTTTGGTATTAAAGACTTTTATGCGGTAGTTTATCCATACATATGTATGCTTAAAATTATTTCTTATCGACCACACGAGGGTAGTGAAGCCAGACAATCAGTTTTAGCTAATTTCTAATGTTTTCCAAGAATTCGACCTTCAATAGTCGATGTTATATCCAGGTCCCCAACTGTGTTGCTGGATGAATAGTGACAAGAGAGATGCAGAGTTAGCAAAATATTTGTTGCAGTGTGAAGTTCATTCACGACAAACGTTCGTCTAATGTTTCACTTCCCCTTTCCGACCAAGATTCCTAAGTTAAGAGAGGTTTGAAATGTATCCCACCCATAGATGACTCTATATGATGAGCCAGGAAGGGAAGTGATGGACATACTCCATGTGTGAAGCTAATGCAGTGCTGTACCAGGCGCACTTCTGTCCCATTCTGTGTAATCATTGATGACTGTTCATTTTAAGCTTCACTACGTCTGTCCGTGAACCTCGTAAATTAATTCTTACAGCGGCATCAATGGAAATCGTGTTTGTGAACTTAGATTGCGAAGATTAGGCTATTTCATGCTTAATTCGATATGTTATGGCAAAGAAGGGCACTTATGTCTTCATCAGTCAATATAAGGTTCAGTGTAGGACCAGGTTATCCTCTGGGGGAAAGAGTGACTGTACAAGCAAGCAGGTGTGTGTGGTGTTGCCACCATTTGTCTCTGTCACTCCACCAGCTTCATAATTATTTTAGACGTGGCTGTGGTGGCGTCTGTGATCTATTGTGTATTGACTCTATATGTGTGCCGCAGTCATGCAGGTGGGGAAAGCATTAATCAGCCAGTTTGCCTTGAGAGAGAGAGAGAGAGAGAGAGAGAGAGAGAGAGAGAGAGAGAGGGGGGGGGAGTGAGGATTAATGCTACTCCCATGTCTTCCACAAACACGTTAATATGGAACGTATATTTGAAGGAACTTCGTGACGAACATGGTGTTGTTGTGTTATTTTATGTTCCAACTCAGTATCCTGGATGGAGAGATAGCAGGACAAGTTAAAGTAATAAGAGTATAGTATACTCTCTTACTGTACAGCAGATGTCTTAGGAGGGAGGCATTGTAGCACCTTACCTGTGTTACATACTCATCATCCTGATCATCATCATCTAATCCTGCGCTGCCCTATAAGGAGCGTCGGAGCCCGGGGCTAGGCAAGTTGGTCCTGACATTTAAGATGAGAGTGACCACCCTCACTCATCCCTAAGTGGCATTACGTGAGCAACAAACCCAACCATCCCTTGGATATAAACCTGCACAGACTCAATCCGACTGGAGCACCTTAATTACTCTCTAAACCACCAGGCGCCATAATTGGGTTATATGGTTACCACCCAGCGTAGAGCCATCCATAGGCAGAAGGAAGAGGAAAGAATGAAGGAAAGAAAGACAGAAGAGGATGGAAGGAAATAAGGAAGGAAGAAAGGAAAGGGCAGTCTCCCGAGAGCAGCACTATATCGCGCAAGTGGATGGTGAGCGGCCCCACCAATACTACAATACAGTGCGACGTATATACTATTAATAATTTACCACACGGATGAGAGTCTTCAAGATATCATTTTGGAATGAGCGTTTCTCAGGATATTTTTTATATGTTTCATAGACGACCACAGGTACTAGACAGTTTCAATATTTTAACTGTAAAATCCTTAAAGACTTAGATTTGGTATATCACACAAGTTACCACCAGTAGCTAAACTTTTGACCAAACTCTTCTAATGCACGTCTTACTTTTGGTGAAATTCCATATTCCTCATCGATATGTTAGGTTTGGATAGTTTCGGCTGATAAAGGTGGGGTGGGGTAGGTTAGGTTAGGTTAGGACAGGATAGGTTAGATTATGATAGATTACTTTTTGTACCGTAAGACAGGACATTGGGATTTGGCCTGATAGCTATCCGAGGGCTTTAAAAGTTAGGTTAAGCGACACACACACACACACACACACACACACACACACACACACACACACACACACACACACTCCTTACAGTGATTAGCTTCTGATTGACTACCTCCATTCCACTTAGCCTATATAGACAGACAGATTTAGATATAGACAGAGGTATAGGTACTAAGCCACACTTTCCGCCCTTACAATGATATCCTTAGAAAGTACCTGTATATGTGATTTTTTCACATCTAATTAAACTACCTACTTCAGATCACTCATCTCTACCCCCGTCCTCCTCTCGATGCTGTATCTCTAAACAGCGCATCATTGCAGATTGGCAGTATGGGTTTTATATTATGATGTCTTTCAGTCAGTGTCCCTCTGTCCAACCTCCCGTTTCTATCTTATTTAGTTATCGTTTAACGAACCCTACACTGAATTATTATTTTTTTTTTTCCCTGCTACCCAGGAAACACTTTGTTACGCTGGACTGAGCCTGTAAGGGTTTATATCTCAGGAATGGCTGGACCTTACTGTTCACATTGTCACTCGGGAGCACGGGAGGCTCGTCACTTTGCCTTAAATTCCGGGTATGATTAGCCTAGCCCAGAGCTCCTACACTCTTAGTAATTACGAAGGACTGAATGATATAGCCAAATCGACGCACGTAACAAGGTACTTGCTACAGCATCAAAAATCAACTTAATACAACTGCAGCAAGGCTGTATTATGTCAGGGATGTGTTCAAAATGCTGCATCTTTTTCTGTTAAAACTTTTATCATAAATTTGGGAAAAAAGGTACCGTAAATCTGCATCATAGGTAGTATTAGAACTTTAATATGCATCTTTATGTGAATTGCGATGGACTTAAAATACAAAGAAAAAAATAACAGTTTAGAGAATTTAACAAACGGTAACCTAGCATAAGCCATCACTTCCTTGTCGCAGGTAATTCAGTGTAGCTAATGTGTTTTATGATAACACCTAGGGAACCCCAAAGGAGTGTAATATACTTGATAAACAAAAATTAAGTAAAAAATCAGTGATGAAGTCTGCGATTAAACATAAAACTTAAAAGAGACCAAGCATAACATGAAAAGCAAAGATCTTTATTTTTTACTCACCTTCTACAGAAAGAAGCAAGAGATACCGCAGTACATTCACTTCTGGAGCCATCTTGCATCTGCCAAGTTGTGGTGGAGAATGGGAGATAAGTCTCCTGCAGGGAGTCACTTAGACTAACTGATTTCCTTCACTAAACTTGAAACGATTGTGAGATGCTTCGAAAGGAGGAATTTAGGGGAAATGAAGAAGATGAAATAAAGATTGTCGAGGAGAAATATGAACGGAAGAAAAGGAAGAAGGAAAAGGAAAAAGGGAGAAGGAGGAGGAACAGTAACGGACATGGAGGAGGAAAAGGAGTGGAAAAGGGGGGACAGGGAAACGGATGAGGAGGAGGAGGCGGAAAAGAAGGAGGAGGAGGAGGAAATGGAGGTAAGGGAAGAATGGGAGATGAAAGGGAAGAAGAAGGAAATGAAGGATGAGTAGAAGCAAAGAAGAGGAAAAGGAAGATAATAATAAATGGAGGAATTATTGAGAGGGGTTGTCAGTTTGCACCACAGGAAGAGAATGAAATCACAGTACTGTTGATGACGGATCCTTATTACTGACTACCGATAATGCCAGTGGTAACATCGATAGCGCAACACCGCTATCCCTATCACCGCTATTCTGAGATGTTCTGAGTGGGTTTGACGACTTTCCTAGCAAGTGTTCATCAGCGATTTACGAGTATTTGGATATAATGCCTTACCATTCTACTGTTTGCTATAATATTGTTTTTGTTTCTATAACACTTTGCATCAAAGACATGCAAGGGAATGGTTAGGTACAATATGCAAAATAAACCACGAAGAAGTTATATGAAAAATCAATTAAGTTCCCAGATGTCGAAGCGGATTCATTTTTTTTTTTTTTTTTTTTTTTTGGGGAGGGCACATTACTACTTACTACCCTCTTGTATGTAAGATATATCTTGTGTGAAGTTGGCTGAGTTTGCATTAGTGACATGAAAGAAAATACGAATAGCCACACGCAAAACAAATCGCTTCAGATGAAGTACTACGAACGCTCCAAACCCAACGAAAATGAAACCCCATGAAATTTTATCCACTCTAGCAAACGTCCAGGCACAGATGCAACAATGGCTTTAACTATGTTGATGCTCGCTCAGCTAGTCACTTTTTTTCTACTCTCTTTACTGCAATGACGTTATCTTTGTTCATGCTTGTTCGGCTAGCTACCGGTATCTATTTTTTTTTTTCTACAATCTTTACTAGCGAAACACTGCATGCACTGTGACCTGGCGATTTGTTTCGTTATCCCTTGCTCGCTGCTCGTACTTCATGCTAGCCCAGTTCACATCTCCCTTGCCCTCCCATTCCGTCCTGTCTAGTTTAGCTACTTGCATCTAGTTCAATCTCCCTATTAACACTCAGTCTCGTATTAAACCATTCGCCTATCCACAAGCACAAGGCAGCCGACTCTCACAGATCAAACCACTCTATAACTAAAACAACTCCCACCTTTCAAAGCTTCACATTATTTACAACCACCCAGATTTCCTAATTTTCTCACGATGGTTCGCATCTCTCAGATCTGACGATTAGCTGCTGCAGGATTTCCGTCTTCAAAAAGGCAAGAAACAAAGAGTTTCATTTTTTTTTTTTAATCAACCTAAAGAAAAACCAAAATGATACTGCATGGAGGTGAAAATTTTCAGAATATAAGAAACACATTGACAAAACGTGAATGATCATATTTCAAAGTTTGCGGGGAGTGAACGAACAGCTGACTATCTCCACTGGCCTCGTGAACCCTTAATACCTCAGGGCTGGAGGGTTAGAAGCCTGTTCGTTGTCGGTGAGTTTAGTGCGATTTCTCTTAGCTTCGTCTAGATCTGATGTGCATCAGGACGTGAGATGAAACATTGTTCGGACTCGACAGTAGTTGCGTACGTAGTCTTTTTTGTGTGTTTTGCACTGGAGTGATATTTACTTAACAAGTGTTCACTGTTTATATTCAATTACTTGGATAACTAATCCGTGTGTTGGCACAGCACTGGAAGAATGCAGGGATAGAAGCTTTCAAGCTTGCATGCTTGTGTGCATTAGTGATGTTTTCTCGATTTGCATATCCGATAGACCTCACCGTGTGTCTGCATCCTGCTGTGTCTTTCTGTCTTAAGGAGGGGGTAAGTACAAGGATAAAATAATCACATCTTTGTCAGTCATGTATTTGAAAAATGATATATAAAAAATTAACACAACTGAAACCTCGCCTGATACATTACTTTATGCTTCCTCATCCTATATGTTGCACAAAATTGCCTTTGAGCCTATTTACCAATATAAGGCATACTTCCATTATCTAAACATAGGATGGCAAGAGGAAAAAAGTCTAAGAGGTTAGTTGCTATCTCTTACGTTATGTTACATATTTTGGAGACAATAATAAGAGAAAAATATATATAGTGCAATCATCGCACGAACAAGCTTTTTCGACCGCATGACCTCCGTCGCGCCATATAACCATCAAAGATGTGGTAAAAAAAAAAAATGAGTACAGGAGTGGGCGGGATGGGCTGAATATATGGTGGACGGTGGGGCTTGGACTGGGATGTATATCCTGTGGCAGTGTGTGCTGGAGGGTTAAAAATTTGATTGATGTGAACATTTATTTCATAGTTTTCTCCAGTAAAAAGACGATATGCTCTCGTTGCTCTCATTTACAGGCCATCTTGCTATTTAAGTAAAACGTGTATGGCGGTAACAGTAATAACAAAGAAATAGAAAAGCAGTTTTTACCCTACCAGTTGGTTATAACTTATAAGTATGACAAAAATTTGTATAACGCTGGGACGGTTGGGAATGGGGGCTATGTCTTTGTTCTAAGGTCAGTAACAGCAATATCACATAGTGCGAAATAAAACTTGTTAATCTCTCTGTGTCTCTGTTTCTCTCTCTCGTTAATCTACCTGTCTTTCTATATACAAATGCGTGAGAGGACTACCAGGTCGTTCAGCTCTCAAAATCCCAGTTTTATGTGTTTTCTCGACGCTGTACAATGTGTGTCTAGTCGGTCGTGCTGGGAAAGGCAAGGATTTACAAGATGAAAGAGAGGGCAAGGGTCACACATACAGGATATACATTTGGAGAGAGAGAGAGAGAGAGAGAGAGAGAGAGAGAGAGAGAGAGTCGAATACGTGGGATACATGAAGAAAATGAAGTGAGGTACGATTAGGTTCTAGCAAATATAATGAGACTGAATTGACAGCATAAGACTGGTGAGTCAGAGCTTGGTGGGGAAATGGCAGGGTGGGGAATTGCAGAGGAAAGTGGGAAATGGCAGAGGGGGGGGATGGCCGAGGGGGAGGGAAATGGCCAGGGGGGATGGCAGAGGGAGGTGGGAAATGTCAGAGAGGGGGATGGCAGAGGGCGTGGAAAATGGCAGGGGGTTACTTATGTGAAACAAACTATGGTGAGAGAGTGGCAGGGTGAGACTTGAGTGGGAGAAAGGGACTAGTTGAAGCTGAAGTGAGAGGGAAGGATAGCGTGAGACTAAAGTGCTTCCATGATACGATACGTAAGAGGTGAGAGATGCCAAACAGTGTGTGACAACAGTATACTGATTCTGATCATTAACTTTTATCGACAATGAAAACAATAAAAAAGGAAAGCTGAATGATACAATGGTAGTAAGTAACATTCACGAGATTAACGGTGCTAGAATGATAGCGGAAAATAACAAATGTACAACAAAAATGCAAAACTAAATACAGGGAAATGGAAAAATACAACCCAAAAAACTGTACACCAGAAATAATGTTGCAAATACCATGAAACAGAACACAGCCATAAGAAATATACAACAGTAACGGAACAGCAAATACAGAGAAATTGTATGTCACAATTCCAGCCATTGACGTAGGTCGTTTCCATGCTGTCTGTAAGGTGGAAAACATTGCCATGAATAATAACTACCCGCTTGTGTCAGTGTGTGCAATTAATCATCATACATTATAAGTAATTTCCACCAGGCCCTCTGCATAGAAAAGTGAGATCTGCATAATGTTATTAGCCTCAGCTGGAGGGTGAACGACTCAAAATTAATTCTCTTCAGAGTCGGAATCAAAGTTTGTATACATTATTGACTTCGGCAGACTCATTACAATGATAATTCAGACGTAAACCCATCCACCAATATAACGAATGTTCGTTACTTTTGTTATTATCACGTCACATTCACTACAAACATAAAACGACAATCTACTGTTAAGAATTGTTTCGCATCTGCCAAAACATACTGATGACCTATAGTAGATCTGACGAGTGAAACTGGAAGTCGATGGATATATATTATATTAAAACGTTTAGCGAAATCGAATCAGGACCTTTCATGATGTCTGTCGAAATAGGCCTACACCTCGTCGGTGGGGTTTAGGATATACGTCTATCTACCTGGAAGTTTTTAACGCTCTAGCTGGGAGTCGAATCCGGGACTACTAGAAAACAACCAGGCGTTAAAAACTTTCCACATATGAACTGTACAAACGTGCAGTGTGTGATTCTTATATATATATATATATATATATATATATATATATATATATATATATATATATATATATATATATATATATATATATATATATATATACTGAACTACTCTCATAAAGCAGAACATGTTTCATCCTGATTATTGTATATTTCGAAGAGTAACACTTTACAGTGACATAAGGCTAGAAGCGATTGCGATGATAATTAGGCCTATATGGTTACCCCCGTGTTTACAGTAGTTTTAGGAGTGACCATCGGTAGTGAAGAAATTATGTTTCAGTGGACCTGATGAAGATGTTTTAAGGCAACTATGACAACCATACAACCGGTGGGAGACAAACCGAGCTCAGTTCTTCTCCTGAAACCACTTCATACCCCTGTATGACTAGGAAAGAAGAAAATGAATATAATATAAAAATATATTCTACTCTAATTATGAAACATGAAACGCCGTGAAATACACTCAGGTCTTAGTTTCCAAGTCCACGAAAAGTGCTGCAAATATCATAGAAAAGTTTGCCCTGTAATCGGAAATTGTTCTCATGTTATTTACAGCATGTATGAGGGAAAATGAGAAACAATTTTACCATTCAATCTTCGGCTGAAAGAAAAGAAATGCTTGTCATTGCTCACAGGGGAGGGATGATTTCATCTTTTTGTGGTGTATGTATGCATGAGAGAGAGAGAGAGAGAGAGAGAGAGAGAGAGAGAGAGAGAGAGGCCTACTGTGTGTGTGTGTGTGTGTGTGTGTGTGTGTGTGTGTGTTCAGAGTACGAAAAAGTGTAGGATGTGGTAAAAAAACTGAGAAAGCGTAAATAAATTAATATGAAGGGTGTAAGTTGATGCGACGATAAAAGCATATTTTGGTCTCGCCTTATGAACTCAACTACTTATTGCATATTCTGTCCAACTATCTATCAGTCTATCTGTCTATCTTTGTCTCTATCTGTCTATCTACTCATCTATCTATGCCTGAGTATCCGTCACCATACAACTTTATCCCGGAAGTGTCGGCCACAAACAAACCACCTCCATGTTACCCTTCCCTCCCTTCAACTCTCACCACCCTCATTCGTATACCTCTCCACTTCATCCCTCCGCCTCATCCTTGGTCTCTCCCTCCCCCCTCTCACACACCACTTCACTCACACACATTTCGCTTTTCAGCCCTCAACACACGAAAAATATATGCTGTTGTACGTAATATTCCTTTGCTCAGTTTCATGTATCGTTCGTCCTGAATTTGTATTACCACTGTTTTATACAGCAACCCGGCCCTGGCTCACTAGCACTTCCGGGTAGTGATGACAAGGCACTGCAGGAAAAAAAAAAACACGAAGTAAAAAGTGTCAGCGATGATAACGGTGAGGCTGATATGGGTGTGTGAGTTGGTATTTTAGTGTTTCTAGAAGGCTTCCTATAAAGTCATTGATTATTACATGGTAATATTATTTTTAACGAGTCACATGTCAAAACAAAAACAGTAATGAAGAGGTGCTGCAAAACCAGCTAATCCTACTAGAATACGGTACTTAATTACAGAAATATGGGTGGGGGTAACGATGGCAACGGGCGGATTGGAACGATTGGGCATAGAATAGTGGACAGCTTATCGAAGCAGAAACCAGGATCACTTGGTGCCGGCAGACGGCAAACATAACAACTGTCTCATGGGAAGAAATATGGCAGCAAATGTACATAATCTATTTATTATTCTCCTTAACTGTCCCATAAGACCCATAAGGTCCCGAGGCTAGGCTACTAGTCGAGACATAAGGCGTCTGTAGAAAGGAGTACAAAGGAAACCAAACAGCAATAGACCTAATGGTTCTTTCGAGACTGTTTGTTACAGAGAACACCATAACTATGATTAACTAATGCTGTGAGGTAGAGATAAGGATTTCAAGGCATAGCTGCAACTATTCTCACAGAGCAGGAAGTACTCTCACGGAGCCCTGAGAATAGTTCCGGCCTACAGGTAGGGAACAATTTCTATCCGAGTTTAACCAAATTTGGCGTAGAATTTGTAAGGCAGTCCATGACGACACGGACTGTTTTTCAGAACAGTATATTAACGATGAAGGTCACAGGACAAGATCAACTTTGAGATTGGTTGTAACCTTCATCTTTGATCTTTCGTGCTCATACCTAGATGGTTTCGTCATGACCGGCCCTTGAACCTTTCCACCAAATAAGATGAAAATCGGAGAAAAATTGTTCGTTCCTACATTACCGGAACTATTCTCATGGGCCCAGAGCTACTTTCACGGCTGAGATATGAGAATAGTTCCGGTCTTGACAAACGAGCATTTTTTTTATCAGTTTTTGAACAAATTTGGTGGGGTTGTTGCGGGGCAGCCCATTATCGACGATTTTTCTGGATATTCGGCTAAAGCTCAACGTCACTAGGTAAGGCCAACATTAAGTCTGATTTGTAACCTAGATTTTCTGCCATTTTGCTCGAACCTAGTGATTTTCCTCATGAGTGGCTCTTAAACTCTTCCTTCAAATTTGGCTAAAGTTGGCATTAAAACTCTTCGTTTTAGCATGGCAGGAAGTATTCTCACGGGACCGGAACTATTCTCCCGGGGCAGTACATATTGTTTCGGGCTTGAGACAGCAAACAATTTTTTGACCGAATTCAACCATAATTGGTGAAGATGTTGCGGGATACGCATTGGAGTTATCGGCCTTTTTATTTAGGATAACAATAATATATTTTCTTCTTGCACACACCGGATGATTATACTTACCCAGCGGATTTCTCGTTGTAATGGTGTTAGGAATACATTAACATTGTCACTCAGTTGTACTGACGATATATGAAAAATCTTTCGATACAGAGACGCAAGAAAAACAACAACAGTATGTTCAGCTTATGGAAGAAGTTTAATTGTGATAGAGTTAGGTCTATCTATCTATCTATATACCTAGGCTGCTTCCCCCAAGGAAAGGGAGGTAGCCGAGACAGGACGACTCACTCTCCATTTACTCATCCATTCAAACACATTCATTCGCATCTTAGCTCCAAAGGGGAGAACGGACAGATCCTCACCGCATCACACCGCACAAGGGTCAACTGCGCAATGCAATAGAGTTAGGTACGCATTTAAAATACCAATTAAAATACTGTCGAAATATATTGGATATAGACCGTATACTCGTAAATCAGACACGGGCTGACATGCCTTGTACAGGAGACAATGGGTGCACCAGCTGGCATGGCGCACTCTGGCGATGCACAGGCTAGGTCAACAAAAGAGCAAAAATTAATTATGCTTAGTTGACAGGTCTTTACAACAGCCAAATCCACCGTGTTACCGTGACTGCAATAACACCATTTGCGGAGTGAATAAATATATTTTTCTGATGAAATGCCAACAGCAGCAGTTTTAGGTTTCGATATGAATATTGCCGTGTTTTGTAAGTGAGGAATTTTAAATGTAATTATCAAATTTTTTAAATATTTTCTTCTTTAAATATTATTTACAAAAACACAAACACCTTCTCTCCCACGGCTTAAGAAGGCATTTATGCCGTCGGGGACTTGGCGGTTTCGTAGTCGCCTGTGACGACAAAGTGTGACAAAAAACAAAACAAAACAAAACTGTGCATTCTATCACCCATATTTTCCGAAAGATGCTGTCAGCAATCGGTGCCCAGTAATTGTGTGTGCACACTTTTGTTTACGACGTTTGTGAGAGCTTGGAACTTTGCTGCACACAAACTCAACGTCATAGTGTACGTGATACATAATTCGCGAGTATCGTAATTTGCAAGATTGTTTACTTAGCCCTTTAGTTGCGATTTATTATTATTATTATTATTTATTATTATTATTATTATTATTATGTCAAGTGGGGTTGGTGGAGGATTAGTGCCCCTCCCTGTAAAACAATTAACTCTAAGCCATTGGCCACCCCGTCTGGGATACATGGCGTCTGGCAATGAATGAATGAATGAATGAATTATTATTATTATTTGTCTGTCGGATATTCAGACATTCTTTTGGATTGACTGTCGGATACAGTTATGTGAAGCTACAGAACGTGGTGAATGTTTTGGCGTATCCGATAGAGCCAGGATTCCGGGGGCTTGAATGATGAGTGAATGGAAGCGTGGCCCATTGGACTGGGCATTTTTGGGCTGTCTGGACATTGCTACTCCTCACGCTGCCCTTGGGTGGGAAAGGAGGTCCGGATGATGATGATGATGATGATGATGATGATGATGATTATGATTATTATTGGTAGTTGCCTTTTACTTCAGCTACTGCAAACGATTATATTGGTTTGGTGATAACAGGAGCAGAAAAATTCATACTAATAGTGTTAAAAAATAGTGTGGACGGTGGGGGTAGGGGGGGCTGGAAGAGATGGTCATAGGAATGAGCCCACCTACCGCAAATTATTTCAAGAATGTTCACGTTGTCAAAAATTCATATACCTTAAGTAAGCATTCCTCCTGAAATCAAGCAAGAATATATAGCCTTCTGGGATCATCTAAACTTATTCCGTAAACTGTCATTAGTGCCAGTCACTGTACAGGTGCGAAATGTGGCTGGGGTTAGGTTGAAGGGAAGGCTAATGATAAATAGATGTGATTTCTGGTTGCTGTAATTTCCACTGGTACCCCAATCGATCTCCATACCCCTCCACACACCACACCAATCATTGCTCATCAAATTTTATTCATATCGACATAGTTTGCATAAGTGTCATAGTAAAAAATATTAATGTAGGTATACCATATGAGTAAGTAGGCTAACTAGGAAGAGGCGCTAAAGTATCTAATAAGCTTTCGAGAATACGGCCTCTAGAGTTTCTTCATCTTTACTTCGTTTAGGTATTCGTAGTTTTGCAGCTCATTTTCCATATATCAGTGTCATAATAGTCTTTGTTATGGGTCGTCCTTCTTTCCACAGCTCTTTTTCGTGACTAGCCCTATGTTCTAGTGTATATCTCCTTCCGCAGCTCAGTATACAAGATGGAGAGATATCAAATTTAGGCCAAATTAAGCGAAGAGAATATAGTTAGACTGTAACAAAGGTGTAAACTCTGGCATTGCACACCTTCCTGCCCCCAGCCGCTGCAAGTATTTCCCTGAGCAATATCCCTGACAATGTTCCCCAGTGCCACGATAACCGTGATGGCAGTTGTTCCAAGGAAAGTGACAATGTACACTACTGCTCCCTGGATCCCGCTGCTGCCATATTGCTGCACTGCCACCATTGAAACTGTGTGTGTGTGTGTGTGTGTGTGTGTGTGTGTGTGTGTGTGTGTGTGTGTGTGTGTGTTTTCTCACCAGTGTCTGTACATTATTCCGTCTCCCATGTATATTTCACTTGGGGTGGTCTGATTCATGGTTCCTTGTAGTTTCCTTGATTTAAATTCTTAGGCATATTCTGCAGCATCACCTTCATTTTTCGTCCACCATGCAGTTTCTCATGTTTTTCCACCTTCTTTTTCTTCAAGGCGAAGAGTCCACAGGAAGGTTGGGTGTAGGAAGGAAGTAATATCCGATAAAAGTGTGAAGAAGTTACTGCGACGTTGATGATGGGCCGCCAGTACCAGCGAGAGGAAGGTTGAAAGAAGTCTCAGGGTTTCACTTAAATGATTCCTTTTCTTATTCAGCTGAAGAAAAACTCTAACCCCATGAATCAACCGACGAATTTATGCAATATTCATATAACGACTAGATGCTTTTACTCGGATTTAGGGTTAACGGAGACTACGGTTGATTAAACCCCTACACATCTGTGAACTCAGGCATGAATCTTAACTTTTTCTGTTATAACTTTTATGTTGTTACTGTGTACAGTTATACTGTCCTTCATTCCAGGTGTGTGCACTATATGGTCGTCATCAGCAGCAGGAATACGCGATGTCACTGTGAGTACCAATAATGATTTATACACAAAACACTGTACAATAAACGGCATTGGAGATTTTATAATACCTCTCTTTTTGCGATTTGTTCTCCACAGTAACTCCTTAATATAGTTTTTTTTTTTTGTTATTTATGCAATCTCTATCGATATTTAAACGACTCAAATAGAATACCAAAGAATGTCAAGGTGTTACATGCAAGTTAAATCGTTATGGAAGAGGGGCTACGAATTCTCCAATGGCACCTAAAGCACAGGCCTAATGTACTGGGTGTACGCACCCGCAGTATAACTAGCATTCCATTGTATCTATAGGCTATTCATGTAACACATAACATTGCTTTTTCTGCTTCAGTATTGTGCTAAGGGTTAGTTAGGGTTAGGTTGTATGCTTCTTTGTTCATGTGCCATGGCAATTTTTTTATCTTTTTCAACTCTGTGAAGATGGGTTTTTATTTATTTTTTCTTCAGCAGAACCGGCGTTGTAAATGATTCACATTCATCTCCCTTTCTTAGCTCAGCTAGTTTATCTATCTATTTAATGCATCTCCACCGCCCTACCAAAAACAATAACTTGTTTTTTTTTTTTTCAATCTAATTGGAGAAAGAAACTGTAAAGCTGGAATTGCATGTTTTGTGTTGTAGAGTAAAATACATTATTGCTTCGCAGCCACTTACTGCTTTCAAATAGTGTCAGGATGTTGGTAGAGGCTTCTCTGGCGTTGGCAATGATATGGCAAAAAAAAAAAAAAAAGTTATGGAAATACTCGTATGAGTTTAATGTGTGTGTGTGTGTGTGTGTGTGTGTGTGTGTGTGTGTGTGTGTGTGTGTGTGTGTGTGTGTGTGTGTGTGTGTGTGTGTGTGGGTGGGTGGGTGTGGGTGGGTGGGTGTGTCAGTTTTGGACTGTCACTTTTACAACTCGTGATGAAATTTGTACTTTGCTGATTGGAAATTTTTCCTTTTTCCATGCTTTCCTTTCTGTACTTTGTTAAGTTTCGTGGTTGAAAATAGCAACGAATAAATAGAACTGTACCACATAATTTTCCAACACCACGGCGCAGTTTGATGACATAAACAGCGTCCTGTAATCCAGCTTATACACCTCCATAGAGCCTCTGCAAATGACAAACCAATAAAATGAAAGCCTGTGATCAGATGCATAAGAATATATGCCAGTTTGCTTGATTGCCAATTAAAATTTAAGCACATTTACAGGCCTCTTTTATACATCAAAGTAGATATAGCAGTTCGATCTGTCTTATCTGTGTGGGTACCAATTTTTCCTCTTTATACGAGTAAAAGCTTGAGAACCATTACACAGGACAGTATTTTTGTACTGCATCATTTTAGAGATTTCTTCCACCATTTATCACTGAGATATATGTAGACACCCCATGAGACTAGTCTATCACCATGATGAAATTTAAACACATGGTATAGGGGTGGGAATGTCATGTTGTGGGCTGACCAGTAGTTTAATGTACAGTATGCTGACTCCTGAGAATGCACCTTTATTGAACCTGTTTGAGATATTCGCAAAAATGCCACACGATATCAGACTGGCTGATAGATAGGCAGGCAGAAAACTTTGCAACACGATGTATTGGATTTTTTTTTCTTATTTGATTCCTTTATTGATAATAAGCTTGTCTCCTACAAGTATGTTCATATTTCCCACTCTAATACAACTTTTCTCTGCCTCCTATCAGTACCGTTATCGGTGTAAGTATACTATTCACCGTGTTCTTCATATCGCACTTCTCTCACAAAAAGTTCTTTGATAAGAAACTTTCTGCAGTTCACCAGTGCCAAAAGTGTCTAGAGTCCAGCATTATGTTCAGAGGCAGAGGAAAGTGGTGACATATCATACGTGCTGGACTTTTTGTCTTTCATATTTTTCGGATATTCGTTCCACACCTACAGCAAATATCCTTTTCTTTTCATTTCTTCTTTTTATAACATATTAACGACACACTGGTCCTACCCAGATGAACAATGAAATGAGTGACGATACTGTAAGGGGAAAAAAATTAAGTGTTCATGTAATGCTGGTGAAGACATTATGTGTAGTGAAAGAAAAGCAACCAGAAATATAAGCAATAAAAATGTGTTTCTACTGAGGCACTGGACAATATAGGAATATTGTTGGTTTGTTCCCCGGGTAAGCAGTATAGAA
The DNA here is from genome assembly GCF_032717465.1 of Coenobita brevimanus. Taxonomy (NCBI): domain Eukaryota; kingdom Metazoa; phylum Arthropoda; class Malacostraca; order Decapoda; family Coenobitidae; genus Coenobita; species Coenobita brevimanus. The sequence continues at coordinate 167,830 of NW_027643736.1, read as the reverse complement.
ACGTTCAGCCGTTACTTCATCATCAGTAACAACAGCCTCCGGTGTATTGTAGGTATGGGGGAATAGGACTATCTATCAGGCCGCTATATCCGCTGCGTTTACGAGGATACTGTCAGAGCGGTAGGTAGAATGTTAGGGTCGGGTAAATACAAAGTAACTTATCAGCTGATTACACGGTTTATTGGGTGTTTCGTGAGATAAGATGATGGGAAAGGGACAGAGAGGGATAAAAGCAACCTGAGGGAAGTGAACGATTCAAGGAAAAGGCTTAAAATTAAGACAGAGTACTGAAGGGAAAAACTTGGTGAAAGAAACCTGGAGAGAGTAAAAGAGAGAAAAGAGACTGAAGAAAGCACAGCAAAACTGCCCATCTCCACAGCAGGAATCCCTGTGTATGGGGGCGGGGTGAGTGGCTGCCTTGCAGGGGTTCCATCCTGCCTAAAACCTGGTTGCAGTGACCGTGTACTACTGTGCAAAATTTTGTGTTCCTAGCTAAAAGCTGATGTTACCCACACAGATGCACCACGAGGAAAGTGATAGAATTCCACTCCTGCATAAGTCCTGGTTATAGTGGGGGTCTGCTGCTGTGAGAATGTCGTTAAATATCTAAATAATAAAGTCAATCTGTGTATGTGCGTGTGTCTGTATGTCTTTACGTTTGTTCGTTTCTTTCACGAGAACAGTAATAGACATCGACATAATTCTTTTTACATTAGGTCGGGGTAAGTCCAGGGAGTGTCAGAAAAATGCCAAAGTAAAAATTTGGGTATTACGCGCGACGCGACGGCGGAAAAATGCGAATGTCATATTTTCTACTTTTTCGTCAGAAGTAGTCAGTGTGGGGTCAGTAACGGTATGGAAACAAAGATAATGGTATCTGCAAACATTCTGTGATGGAAAGGCTATCAGTTAGCCCAGCAAATTTTTGCAGGGAAACGCTGGCATCTTTATACAGGTGTACGAAATATTTTGAGAAAATGCAACAGGAGTAGGGATGGGAGGTTCAAAAAAGCAAAGAAACAAGAGGGGATGGGCATTGATACCATTGCGCACATGCCATGTGATGCTTTGGAATTTTCTTAGCAAATCCCCCTCAGCTATTTATTCTGCATATTACAACATACCATCCCCTATTATGTTATCCCTATTATATTATTCATCTCGTTTTGATATCATCAAAGTTTGCAACACTGACGAAAGAGGATGTTCAGGTTATTTGCGTAAAATAAATTGCTCGAGGTGTTACGAATCCCAGAAGCTACTTGGAGTATAATGCGACGTCGTTTTTTAGATTCGTAGCTCCTCTTCCTCAATAATATTTTACCTGTCACACGTTATTATTATACGGACTGTATTTATATTATATCGATAAACAAGGGAAAGAATATCAATATGCAATTGGCATAGTAAATCGCTTAGGAAGAGATGTAAAGAAGCTTCCTATGGCACCAAAAATATGACCCTGAGCTGTTTACACTTTACCTTTATACTGTGTTCATAACCATTCCACACTGTTGCACTCTTTACCCCTCCTCACAATTCCTCCTTTTTGAGTTCCAATCTTTATATTACCTAAAAATGTTTGGTCCCTCGTGTGCATAATTTCTCGATACTAGTTTTCATGTTCACACACATATCTAGAGAATTTAAGTACTTCTCTCCACCGCGGTGGTCAAGTTGTCAATGGAGCTACGAAGCTATCGGCACGATAGACCCAGGGTTCAATTCCTGCAGCTAGCAGCTGGCACTACTGGAGTCAAGTGTAACGTACATTCACCCTTTGTGTGTTGATCGGAAAAATGAGTGTCCAGGTTAACAACTAAGGGACGTAACTGTGATATCGAGGATGATGCAGTGGTCTTGTATCACAAGATAGTGGGTAAATATCCCACCACCGGCTCAACGACCAAAATTATGGAGACGAACGTCTCTGTTAAGTGCATTTTGGCGTCTGTCACAAGTTTACAATTATTTTTTGATCATCATTTCTGCTTACCTTAGATGTACGAGTAGATTAGACGAGATGAATACTTTTCTTCTGATACTTAACGGTGAAAATGCCTGTTATTCTATGCCAGACAAAAGTAGCTCTCTTCATCGCTGGAATACGCAACTTTCTTCGCGCAACGAGGTGACGTTCCGTCCAAGACGTCAAATACGCCCTACTAAAATATGTGGATGATACTGGATAGATCCTCTAACTTAAAGCTAATGAGATCATATCCTCATAATTCTGTGAAAGTTATTAGATGGTGTGGTAATTGGATAGTAGTCCGAAAAATAGTCACCTGAATCACAGCAATTTCCACGTGTGTCAGAGTTACGGCCAGATTACCGTAAGTTGCAGCTGGGAACTTGTCTGAGGGAGCTGGAACTGACGGCGTGCGGGTAAGGGAAGGGCGGGAGATGCTGTACAGGGAAGGAGCTGTTGTGGAAAAATAATGAGCTTGGCCGAGAGAGAGAGAGAGAGAGAGAGAGAGAGAGAGAGAGAGAGAGAGAGATTATCATGAGTTACAAGGACAGGTAATACCTTAAAGGATCTTTCGACCCATGCTGAGGAGGTAACATGTGGTCAAATGAGAAGAAAGAAAAGGGGATTCAGACAAAATAAAGGAAACAAAGAAAGTAGGATTAATAAAAAAAAAATTGGCAACAAAGAAAGTGGTGAGGATATATCAAGTAAAAAGAAACAAAAGAAAATACAAAATATAAAAGAATGAGAAAAGATAAATTGAAAAGAGAAAAGTCTGGCGAAGTGAGAGGCAAAAGTTTACAGCAAGATAAGATTTTTTGGCAAGAATGGAAGGAACATCACCAATGTAACATAGACGTCATAACTGAAATGGATACGACGAGAAGACGAAAGAAATCTGTATAAAATGAAAAAGAATTACGGAAAACCAAGAAATACGACAATTGTGTAATAATGGAAAATAAAACCTATTCATACAAGCACTTTGTCACACACACACACACACACACACACACACACACACACACACACACACACACACACACAGGATCGGTCCAACAATAAGGGGGATATTAGGAAGACCTGTCAAAATAAGGGCTTTGCCAGTGTGTATTGTTCTTCTCTCTTAATTTGTCGGATAGTTTCGTCCTTTGTTAGCTAATTTCCCATAGCTAAAAGGCAGAATAAAGCAATAATTTGGCTGTCAACTTTTTCCTACCGCTTTTCATGAATGAGTTGATACAGTGCAGTAGCTGAATAAGATAATACTACGTATCTGCACACTTTCCATGGCACTGCTCCATGTCTTGACGCGTATTCCATTATTAATTTTTTTATTACAGGATTGCATTCAAGATGGAGTGATGATAATTTTAGGCCATGTCGAAATGGCCAGAGTATAATTTGGAGAAAGCTAGTGTGTAGTTTGAAGGAAAGAGTGTAAACTTTCAAGGAAGGAAGTATGTATTTTGAAGGGAGGATTTTAGGAGTGTTGCTATTCACCTTAACTTGGCAGAGATAATCGTCCTATTGTGGCTTATTTTCCGTAGGTCGGTGGCAGAAAAAGACAACACCTCTGTTTTACGTCGTTTCCTTAACATTTTCTCGTGATTTTCACCATATTTTAGTGTTAATCTCTGGGTACAGCTCAGTGGCAGAGTAGGAGAAACTAAGACTGTACATCCTTTCCATAGCACTTTTTCGTGACTTCCACCATAATCTAATGTTAATGTCTTCTTACACCTCAGCACTCAACTGAAGATGGAGAGGTGGCAATTTTAAGCCAAGTTAAATGAAACGGGCAGATCATAGGGCAGAGGCGGACAAGGGTGCCGAGTGAACTAAGAAAGTGTGAAGGAGGGAGAGGGTTGGAGGTGATAAAGGTAAATCGAGTCATAACTTGCACCAGCAGCTGCTACACCGCCAGGCAAAGAGGAAGAGGAGGAGGAGGAGGAGAAGGAGGAGGAGGAGGAGGAGGAGGGGGAGGAGGAGGAGAAGGCGACTCAGTGGAAAATATGAGGAAAGGGAAAATTACAACAAAAGAAGAAGGGAGAACAATAATAAAAGCTGTAGCAGAGAGGAAGAAGTGTGGCGTAAAAAAAAAAAAAAAAAAAAGGCCTGAAGAAAAGGATCAGCAATGAGGTAGGCGGACAAGGAAGATATGGTTCAGGAAGAAGAGGAAGGAGGGGAAGTTCGAAATAGTGAATAATATCAAGAAGAGATCAAAAGTATGTTATAGGGGACTAATTATAATATTAAACTCGAAAACCAGAAAACAACAGAATTAATGATCTTCTTTCGTTTAATAAATATACTGTATTTCCAAACATGATGCAGAATAAAAGTTCCCTTCAAATCTCTGATATTACATCTACTACAGGCAAAAGAACATTGTTAAAAAAGAAAACATTCTTTTGTCATTAAGCATTTATCATTATCTTTCTACCTATCTGTCCATCTATCTATGGCCGGACACTTTAGTCCTCTCTCTCTCTCTCTCTCTCTCTCTCTCTCTCTCTCTCTCATCCTGTTGTTTTAGCCATCACCTACTTCCCTTTCGGCCACATCTCACCCTATTGTCTTCTTTTGGTAGTCGTTATCAGTGTCATCTTCATCATCATTACCCTCTCTCCACTTTTATGAATAGCCTGGTAGGGTTTAGAAACAGAAGAAAAAAAAAACGAACCAAAGTAGGACCTGTCTTTATCCTCAGCACATAAAAGCTCTCAATCTATTTCCTTCAGTTTCAGTTTCCCAGTTTCTGACCTTCTCAACTCACAAAAAATTCTCCCCTTTTGCCCTACTTAGCTAACCTTGTAAATCCAGTGACGGCCTCCCGTACCCCTCCCTCCCCTACTGCCCCTCCATTTGCCCCTCTCTCCCCCTCCCCAATCCTACATCCTTCACCCCTCTCAATGCCCACTACCCTCCCCCCTAACTCTCCCTCGCTCCCTCCCGAGTTAATTGTGTTATTGTCCCGTTGGAAACAACAGTAAAAGCAAGGCGGTTAATTAAAAGGGACTCTGTTAAAAGGAAGTAATCAGGTAAACAACCAGGAAGAGTGGGTATGATCTATATAACATGGAGAAATAGCTTGTCACGGTGGTAATATTCCTCTCTCTCTCTCTCTCTCTCTCTCTCTCTCTCTCTCTCTCTCTCTCAGGGCAAGCGAATATGCGTGTTCATTATAAAACAAGAAATCAGAGAACACAGGAGGCACGAAAAACACAAGAGCACATCAGTCTGTCTTTGGTCGTGATTCGTCGACAGGTTCATTAATGTGGTTGACGACAGTGCAGCATTCTGGTTTAGGGCCCACATAATGCCACTCAGGGACTATCGACTGGTGACACCTCAAATGTCAGGACCAAGCAGCCTAATCCCCGGCCTGGACACTCCTGATGGGTGAAAAATTGATGCATAGATAGATAAATAGGTAGGCAGGTAGGTAGGAAGGTAGGTAGGTCGGTGGGTAGGTAGATAAATGAATAAATAAACAGGTTGAAACATTCATGAGCAGAAGATGAAAGATGGAAGTTAAAGCTACGATAGAGAAATAAAAATGCAGCGAAATGAAATGAGAGTGAAAATGAAGAGGGTAACTAATGTCAGGAAGGTGACAGACGGGATATCCTTAGCGAAATGTCAAGGAAACGACTAAAAGATAAGGTGGGAAATGTATCACGAGAATCGCATTAGTGGAGAGCATCAGAGAGAGAAGAAAGAAAGTGGGAGAAATGTGGGAAAAGTTAGACGGACGAAAGTTAAGATGAGAGTTGTGTGCAAGCAAAAGTGACAAGAGAGAGAGAGAGAGGAAAAAAAAAACTACAGGTATACGTGAAGAGAGAAAACGAACGCAACAGAAAAAAGTGAACACATGATGGGAGAAAGTCTTGAGTGAAAATGACATGGAGAAAAAGAAGAATGCATTTATTATAAGAAAAAAAAAAAAAAGACAGCTCTGACACCTTTACGAAAGCCCCCCCCCCTCTCTCTCTCTCTCTCTCTCTCTCTCTCCGCGGCATTCTCTTCCTTCCTTTGCTTACGTCAAAGAGTAAGTTTATGTTCACCGACTTCATAACTTTCCAACCTTTTCACCTCATCTGGATTCTTTCTTTCTCTCCCTTCTCAACTTGTCATTAGTCATTGCATTCCTTTTACTTCATATATTCTTGTTATATTCATTTACTACCATCTCTGCTTCTCATCTGCTGTTTTCACTTGTATCTTTAGCGGGTTTTTTTCCTTCCGAAGTCGATCCTTGTAAGGTTAATATTTTCCTCTCTATTTGGTCATTACTCCTTTCAGCGTAACATCTCCCTCTCTAGTCAACCTTCACTCTTCTCAGCATATATTTCCCTCCACTCGACAGTATTTTTTGGCGTATTTTCTTCCACCGCAGTCGATCCATGCTCTTCTCGGCTTAATGCCTTCCTCTTTATTCCATCATTTCCCTTTTCAGCGTAATATCTTCACTGCATCCGCCTAGCCTAAGCTATATCAATAACACTTCGTCAGCCACAAGCAAAATAAGATTCGTAACCGCATTGAAGGGATATATAAAATGCGTCTTGTTTTCACTGTTCCGTGATTTTGATGAAATTGAGGAATTATACCAAGATTTGGGAAAGTTGCCTTATTGTGGAGATACAACAGACTTGGTCCGCATCTAGCCCTTTTTTATTAGTATAATTTCATTGTAAGATTAATTGATATTCTTGATCGAAATATTTTCTTCTTACTCTTCTCCTTCTATGGGCAGCCTCTCACCTGGTTTGTTCCTCTTTTTCTCCCTCCTTTTTCCTCCAGCCTTAATTTTTGTTATTTATCTCATCATCTCGAAAACATTGCTTTGCATTTCTGTTCGTCAGTGTAAAGAATTACTGTACTGGGTGATGGATGGTGAAAAGGAGACAGATGAAAGGGTGAATGACGATTAGATAATTATTTAATATAGCCAGGTTACAGACATAAGCAAGTTTGCTAACACTTCTTTGCAGACTGTGACAATGAAATGTGTTAAATGAGATATTTTTATGTGATAGAAATGGGAAGCAAACAACAAGAGTATGAGACTGAAGGAAACGTTCTGTCGCTTAAGGAAGAATGAGAAGCAAAAAAGGGAGGACAGTAAATAAAGAAGGCATTATACAATGCTGGTTGAAGAATGGCGGCGAAAATTTTGCCAGACTATATACGTTCGTCTGCTATTCCAGTGCGTCTAATTCCCACTTGAAGCATGTTCGTAATTATCTTCCCTGATCATCTGTGACCAATGAAGCATGCAGAACCTGTATCACAGTATGAATATTAGCTAACAAAGAAACAAAAAAGCTGTTATTCTAGGTGAACTCTTGTCTCCAGCTGTACCCTCCTCTCTCTCCTTCACATCTAATTTACCTACCATCCTGTGTCCTTCAGAGGCAAAAATCCATGTATTCTAATGTAAACTCATAAGTTCACAGTTCTTAACTTACATCAAACACGAGCACAATTTCGAGCCTCCAATTCACAAACAAACAGAAAGAACAATAGGAATCATTCAGAGAATGCAACACCCGCGCCTTACATAGGTTTAAAGGCCAATCAGCATGGTCAGTGGGCACCTGTGATGTTGCAATATGGTAACAAATTATTGAAAAACAATTATGCAGACATGAGGAATTGGGTAATCTTCCTCGCTTTTGATCTCCTTTTTATAGCGTGATTCGTCAACATGCTATCAAATTGAAAAGCAACCTGCTGGAAGACACAAGGTAGCCAGTGATCGTATGGAAAGACCTAACAGCCGAACCTCTAACCCTGCCCTGTGTCCATCACCTTTGTCTTATTGCTCTTAAATTCTAATTACGTCTTCCAAACCAGACCCTCAGCCGATTCACAAAGCTTGGTTTAAATTGGATAAAAGAGCTTAAGATGGCATTACTGTCTGACACTGACTTTTGACGTCATTTTCTGAAAATGGAACCATGCATCGTCAGCTACCCTAATACTCTACCACCAATTTTGATCCAAACCGAATCAAACCTTTTCGTGTTAAATGGCCGAATCTGTCATTTAGTCCTGTGACCGTTACCTTTGTCCGATTGTTCTCAAATCTGAACCGCATTCCTTCTTTTGGTCCTCAACTCTTCCACCAGATTTGATCAAAACCGGATCAAAACTGAGTTGACGTTGCCCTTGACTACGATCTATAGCCTTTTTCGGCCAAAAAGTATTCGCCTGTTCCTCTGATGGTCCTCAATCGTTTTAACCAAATTTGGTTCAGTTCTATCCAATATATATACATTTTCCCATAATCTTTATAATAGAAAGACAAACCGAACCAAACACACAACCCCCACGCGCTTTTGTGCGCAGGTGTAAAAGTCCATCTGGTCACTAAATAGTTCAAAACTCATTTATTGTACTCTTGCAGTTACAAAACCTAAACACTGCACAAGATAACAGAATTCTGACGGATCGTTCTTATCTCATATAATTAACACTGGTTACCTCCAATCGTTGTTATTATTATTCAAGAAGGTAGCAGCGTATTTTGGGAGCCTGTTTTACGAACTCAGTTAAATATGACGATTCCAGTGTTGCAATTATCCGTGTGTCTATTGTCTGCCCCAGGTAGCACAGCACAGCACATTATTTTCTGTATTGCATAAAATATACTGCCATTAATTGCTGACTGTATGCAAGGTGTGGATCGAAAGTACATTCCTGGTCGCACATGAAAAAACATTCTGTAAATGAACATTGGACCCGTTTTTGGTTGCATAAGTGGCTAGTACGAAATTAATGGCAATGTTGCTTCCTTTATTTTTCCGCTGGGCATGAAAAAAATAGTTATGTTCGAGCAAAAATCTCTCTGAAACAACAATAATTAATGCTATAGTGTCAGCATTTTTCACAGCACTGTTTTTTATGTACTCTAAGCTGTAATAAGGATAATTATGGTGGATTATTGCTCGTAAAAAAGTTTTCTACCGGATAACGAGTTCACCCTTCCTGAATGGTGTCCTCCGCTGCTGTGTCCTCTCTTCCGCCACCTTCATCACCAGCCACTCTCCCTTTCCCTAAATGCCATCCTGAAGAAGAAAGTTTAAGAAATGTACCTATCGAGTACACGGAGGTCATTATAACATATGCGTTTTTAATCTATACGTTTTGCTCTCCCAATATTCCTACCTATTTCATTTTCACATACATGTCTTTCCTGTTCGCATACACCCTCCACTCATCGACTGACCTTTAAAATCCATTATCACATTCTTCCTTCCCCCATTTTCACCTTGCTCTCCCAGCCAGCACAAATCTTGGACATCCCTCTACCATCTATCAGCTCTAAAAACACTAATAAAAGATAAAAGGAAATAACAAGAAAGTAATTAAAACTAAGTCATTAGAGAGAAGTAGTCAGTGCCCGCTACACAGCAGGAACATAGGCCTAAAATCTAGTCCAGGAAAGTTACAGTATGAAACGAAATTAAACCCCACATTCTCATCGATCAGAGTGAAGGTGGATATGCCTGACACGCCATAGGTATCACCACCTCTATTTTTGGTTAGAGTGAACTGGTAAACATACCTTTGGGACAAGTTAACACTCTCATGCTTGTTTGATTCCCTCTCTCCTGAACAGTCATAGAATACACCCATAGTGCCATACAAGTCCTGACCATGGGAAAGGTAATGGTCGTATTAACACTAACAGGTTCCTATGACTCAGTGAAACGCATGACATCATCTGATGTTAACAGAAATGGAATACTAGAACTGTTTCAGCCTTGAGAGAGTTAACGTTGGTTGGGGGAAAAAAGGGAAGAGAGATCACACAGAAATAACCCCCTGTAGTCAGTCCTGTCAGTCGAGAGCTCACTTTGGATTTCATTCTGGCTAAAAAAGGTGATTTTATTCACGTGATGAGAGATCCACCGGAATGAAAAGAATATTCTCCAAACCAGGCCACAGATATATCCTTCACTTCCAGGTTAATTTATTACTCGTGCAAGCTTCACGCAAATAGAACATTATATCATTCCTATAACTTAATGTCTGGTAATTAATCAGCGCCCACAAGCACACAAGGTTACCCAGGCCAGTACATTCTGCTTAATCCCTAGTTAATGTTTAGGAATGCAAATTACGAGAAGTTATACTGTACAGTGCGTACATTTAAGTAAGATGAAGGGAGAAGAGGGTCCGAAAGAAAAGCAAAAGCAAAGCGACAATAAATATGACAGAAATATGGAGTGACAATGAAGCAAGAAAAGAAAGAATATGGTAGATAATGAGAGAAGGTTAAAGAAGGAACTGGTGCTCGTAGTCAAGAGACCTTTGATAAGAAAAAGGAAATCAATATCAGGGAAGACTGGATGACATACTTTGTTAGCGGCAACACAACGTGCTGCCAGGGACAAAAGTTTGCCTAAGATTTCGCTACGTTTACTTCACACTTAGGGCATATCCGTCACTTATCTTCCTGACTTAGCTGTCATGTCAAGGAGAATCATTTGGAGACAGAGAAACATAGCAAACCTCTCTCATCTTAAGAATATTCTGGCAGAGGAAACTTTAAATGGAAGTGGTAAAAATATTACCAATATTTTTCCCGGGATTACATTTTGGCTGCAGTCAACCAGATTTATTTACATGCCAACTTTCACTACAGTCCATCCATTTGTGTAGGAGTTGAATGAGAGACAGACAGATAGACAGACGGGTAGACATTCCGAATCTCATCTTTTTTCTTTTTTGAGGGGTAGGGGGGAGGAAAAGTGAAATGGAATACTGAAGAAACTGACCATATCCCAGACTTTGGTCAATTCTACCTTTAGCATCTCTTTTATCACCATTATCTCTCTTCTTCACGTTACCCATTCGCCCTCCTATTCGCAGTGTCAGTGATCTTAACTGTTGTTGCTTCCCGCTTCCTTCCCCTCCCCTCCATAACTCCGACTCCAAGAAGTACTTCACACTTAGCTGAGAGGTCTTGAGAGTACAAAGGGAGGAGAAGAAGGAGCCTGGGAGAGAGAGAGAGAGAGAGAGAGAGAGAGATTGGATAGGTAGATATATAAATGACAGGCAGATAGACATAGATACCTGTATATAAATGCTGGAAACTGATAGTCGATGAATAATAAAAAAAGTTACATGACAGAACATATCATGCACCTCTACCATATCCGGTTTCAGTTCTAGTGTTTTATTATTTTCGTTAAGAGTTAGAATTTCACTTAGTTCTGGAAGGATTTTCTTCCGGATTAATGCACGAGTATCTAGATGAGAAATCTTGACTGCTGTATTAACTTTCCAGTGTCGTGATCAGGGAGACGTAGCCAGAAGTATCTCCTAAAGTTCATAATCTGATACGTCTAAATGAACAAGAATCTCATCTTCATATGTCCTCCAGATGTTACTAAATGTATTATCCATTTCTACCGGTTATGAGGAATGCTACTCCGTCGCGATTTCTCATCTTGCCATCCATCCCCCTTGCTGATAATTATAAGTCTGTCACTGAAATTTCCATTTTTTTGATACATATGTTGATATAGACCAATGGAGAAACAAGTAAAAAAGGAGCCCTCAGTGAGTGTAATACCCGCGCCTACCAGCTGGACTAACGGCCGAATATTTGCCGTTGGAATATGACCTTCACATTGGACCAGTTGTTCTTCAAATCGAAAAAACTTCTTTCTCATCTGACCCTAAATCATTCCATCAAATTCGGCGATAATAAGACAAAAACTGATTCGACTTTGTTCTGTGACGGTGGCTTTTGACTTTCCCTGTGAGTTGACCTTTGACTGATTGTTCTAAAAATAGAATTCATTTGTTCTTGCCTTTCCCGGAACCCTTCTGCAAAATTTGGTGTAAATCAGATTTTGAAAATATATATATTTTGGCCCCAATATGTGATCTTGATCTTTGACCTACTACTCTCAAAACATTAGCTCATCCCTTTGGCTCATCCTCAGTCCGTCCACTAAGCTTAGTTCAGTTCGGGTCAAAACTGTTTTTAACACTATTGTTCACACAGACACACGGGTCGAAATTTGACCTTGCTATGTGGCCTTGACCTTTGACTGATTGTTCACAAAAATAGAACCCCTTCGTTCTTGTATTATCCTCCATCAATCATCAGGCTTGATCTGTATCGATATAAACTTTCCAAGCACACCTTTCTAAGTCAAACTTGCATCTACTGTAGTCGTGCGACTTTAACTTTTAGCCTGTCGTTCTAACAAGCAATAGGTCAACCTCTTGGCTAACCGTCCTGCCCTCCACCAAACTTGGTTAGAATTAATGGAATCAAAGATCACACCAAATAAACACAAAAATTCAATAATGCTAAGTTATTGCACGTTCACTAATCATCACGGCACTTTGCACAGAGGTATGCCAGTGTAGTGCAGCTGTGTGGAGACCATCCTGGATTCCCTTACGAATATTGGCAACCTTAATTTATTCAGCTTAGGAGAGATATTGGAAGTAGAGGGGTTAGTCACAGCCTTCACTTAATCCATTCAGTGCTAGAGAACTTTTATAAGTTAGTCAAAGTCGTCTGTAAATGACAAGACCTTTGTGTAGAAACTGCATCACCGAAATGAAAGGGTTGCGACGAGCAAGTCAAAGCACCCACCGTCAACCTCCCATGACCAACCTTGGCAGCAGCAATCAAAACTTGTCTCTCCTTAAAACTTAACAACCCTTCTGTATTTCAGGTTTATTGTCCAAACTTCTCGTTGGTGAAATATTTGGGGTCTCATGTTTTCCCTAAGATATTACTGGTCTTGGGGAAACAAAGTTATGCAGACACTATTATTGCACGCTGGCCTCCAAAATTCTACTTTTTAACTTCTCTCCCAGCTTCCCCCTCCCGTCTCTCTCTCTCTCTCTCTCTCTCTCTCTCTCTCTCTCTCTCTCTCTGACTTATATCCGTTTTTTGTTTTTAATCCCGTCAGTCCGATTACCCTTGCATGCGCCATCCTCACCCAGTTTTTATGCTACCGCTATCCTTTTTTTCATCCCATCGCCGCTGGCCCTTCATTCAATACATTCCTAATTGCTATGCGGGAAAAAAAAAAAAAGAATTATGAGATAACAATACTGACAAACATCATTTAGGGCTTGTGGCTGATGCAGAATCTAATACAATATACGCAGTTCTATTATTCGTAAAAAGTTTCATGTTACAGTAGTTTTACACGTAGAAAATGGTTGTTGCTCGCAGTTATAATAAAGTACACGCACACGTGTATTGTGACTACAACACCACTAGCATGTTTTTATTGTGGTGTGTGTGTGTGTGTGTGTGTGTGTGTGTGTGTGTGTGTGTGTGTGTGTGTGTGTGTGTGTGTGTGTTACATAATACACTAACCAAAACTATTTATTTATGAATCCATCACCAAGCTGCTCCTGACTTTATCTGTTGTGCTTATTTTCCTGGGTTGAAACACATTTTTACCTCCTTCACACCTTCACTCCCACTATCGTATTGTTGGAATATCAACTGAAAACAGTGTTCGTGAAAATCAAGCATATTCATCAACATTTTTTATGATTCTGACCTTTCTTCCCACCTATGGATGGGGTGAAGTATATGTATAAAAACAGTTGGTTAGCACGTTGTAACTGACGAATATATTAGTGCTTAGAAGCAATGTTCAGTCACATAGAAAGCACCGTTTGATGGACTATTAATCAACTTACAAAAAAAAATCATATAGTATGGTGGTTACTGATGACTGGATGTAACCCCTCAAATGAGAAAAATGTCTCCTAAGCAGAGTAAAATTATGTAATAATTAAAAGCACAAAATGTATGTCCTGACTCTAAGCTGGTAAATCCTACAATAATTTTTTCTCCTGTCTCTTAGTATTCACGTTTTCCTCTCCAGTTTTATCGGTATACATGTTTCCTCTTCAATCTTCCCTCACTTCGTCTTGAATTCACCTCTTTTCTTCACCATTCAGCCCACTTTTTCTTCTTCTTTTCTTTGTCTCCTATTCCTTTATTTGTTGTATCCTATCCGCTTCCTTCCATATTCAATCATATTTTCTTGATTCCCACTCCGTTTCCCTCATCTCGTTCTGTCTCGTCTTATGTCTCCTGTTTTTTATCCATGTGTAATTATTTCCTCTTCAACTTTCACTCCTCTCAATTCTTCTCCATCTTCTATCCTACATAATGTTAATGTTCTATCCCACAAATGTAAAGGGTCCAGTGAACAGCATACTATCTGTCCAGCAATACATTTCAACACCTACAGCTAAACCCAAGTCAGAGCAGTTAATTAAACGAAGAAATAGCGATTCATACACGCCCAAAAACTCTTGCCAGCCCAGTATTGACCTGCATAATACGAGTATGTGCCGTGTTAAATGATGAGTTTCTGCTTAACTTTGATGCCGTATAAAGTAGAGCAGTACGTTGTGTTTAGTTTTGTTAGTTTTGTATCAGATCGTTGTTTTTACCTTGCATAAATGTCATATGAAGGTAGTGGTAATATGGATACAGAAGAAACAAACATCGTCCAAAAGTCTGACCGGCACAAGAATCGAACTCGGGTTTTCCAATGGTGGGCTGGATGGGCTAAGCAATGCATCACCTAGAATGCTATAACCACCACTACAATACTAAACGCTTCCTGCTACCACGAAATGATTTCATGATTGCGAAAGTGACCAGAAGCATTCACAAGGAGAGGGAAAGAAGAGGAGGAATGGTAGGAGTGTGTATGTGCAGATGCTAAGAACGGATTTGGAATGATCTTCATTTTAGAGGTTCATTTTTTTTTTTTTTTAAATCAGGGAAGGGTGCCCCAGTCTCCTGTAATCCCTTCAGCACGATGGCGACTTCTATAGTTTTTTCTTCCCACCTCCGCACATTATTCGACTTAAAAGAGTAGTGAAGGAGTTAATAAAGGCTACATCTACCACCATCAGTTCAAAAAATCGCCCATTATCTTTTGGGGGCAAAACTAAAAAAAATCAATATTAAGTCCTATTATAGTAGTGTATTGGATAAGAGGGAATGTTTCTTTACCTGTTACGTGTAAACAGTTATTGCAAATACGATCAAATGCAGCAGGTTTTAACTTCAATTTAAAGACGTATTATTTAATTCTTGTTAATACTAGACAGTTTTTATTTCTTTTATCACTGGAGAAATTTTTTGAACCTGAGTGATTTGATACAGCATTCACTAATTCCTTTCCTTCAGGAGTAGTCTCTTAAGGTGGATAATTTGTTTGACAGCAGCTGGAACAACGTTAAATTCTGTAACATGTCTCGTTTTTAATGGTAAAGGATTCATATAAGGAGATGCATGAAGAGGAAAAAGAAGAAACAAAAAAGGAAAGTGAAGAAATGATGCAGAGAGGAAGGAGGGCGACCGAGAACGGCAGAAAGGAGAAAGATGAGGAAATGCAGAGACAAAGGAAAGGACCGAAAACCGTAGGAGAATGTACGAGATGAAACAATACAGGGACCAGATGAAGAAGAGAAATGCGGATAATGGAGATCCAAAGAGGGGTACGAGAAACAAGTGGACAGGAAAAGCGGGAGAAAACAGAGGGAAGACGAATGATGCAGAAAGAAAAGGAGGTTGGAAGAGAACGCGAAAGAGGAGGAAAGCAAATATAGGATGATTTGCAGAGCATATTAAGAGGAGAGACGCATGAGTGAAGAAATGAATATGACGAGGGCCACGAGAAAAAAAGACATGGGAAGAGAGATAGTAGGAAATAAATGGATGATGAGAAAAATAATTAGAGGGAACACGAAAGAAGAGGAAGGATGAAATAATACAATGGGAGGAGTTATGAGTGATGGTAAGAAAGTGGTGGAAAGAAAAATGAGATCCTTTATAAAGGGGGGTTGGCATGAAGAAGCTGGATGAGTAAAAAAGAAAAAGTAGTTTAGAAGAAACAGGAGAGAAAATGAAACAAAACGCAGGATGAAATGCAAAATGAACTGAGAAGGAGGGGCCTAAGAAATGGAAAGACAGAAGCGAGAGAAAGAGTGTAACAAAAAGACGGATGAATCAGTGAGAAGACCCGAGATGAAAGAAGAGAAACGATTCAGAAGACGACACGACAAAGGAAGAAGCTAAATATAGGATGGAATGCAAAATAAACAGAGAGAGAGAGAGAGAGAGAGGGGGGGGGGGAGTAAAAATGATAATAAAAAATACAGGTATAATTTGCACTGACTGATTAACTCTACTGAATGAGTCTGATAAAATGCAATGGAATTAATCTCGACACATGTGGCATTTGGACCCATAACACTTATGTTACACATGCTCCTCCTCCAAGACTCAGGACACCGAATGACATTATTTCTCATCTTACCTTAGTTAGTATCCTTTTCCACTCACTTGTGTTAATATCTCATCATCTCATCCCAAGTCTGATTGCCTTTGCCCTTTAAAGCTAGCCTTTTTCCTGCGTTTGTCAGCGTGATTTTTTCCTTTTGACGCTCTATTTTTATTTTACCATTTGTATTTTGCCTTTTTCTTATTCTTTAATGGATGGGGAAAAAATCTGAAAGACGACACTTTTTAAATGGTAATAGTAATTCCTGTCTCGTTTAAGCTGCATAGGTATAGCCTTCTACTCTTGAAATTGGTTTTCTGAACTGTATATTGCTAAGTATGTAGTATGAATTGTGCACGTAGTAGGGAAGGCGAGGGATACCACTACTGATCCTGTTGCCTCGAGGGAAAATAGAAGCCTGGCCGTGAGCTATGGGATTTAGGGAAGGAAAATAAGGTACGATGGTGCTTACATAATTGAACGCTTCAACCCAAGGACGTGCTTTTCCTTTGTTCTTGGTATCTTCAGGAGAATTTATGTAATATGTGGGGAATCCTGACAGTGAAGGGTATAGAAGCAACTCCATTCAGTCTCCTCAAAACTAAATAAAATAATTGCCATGTAGTGGCAGGAATAAAAGGTCTCTCGAGAGCTATATAAAATCGTCATTAGTAGCAAGATCAGCTGCAAAACTAATAAAATCGTTATATGATGCCAAGAGGAATACCATGCCACAGTATTGTAATATAAAAAAAATGTTGTGACATTTTTCCTTGCTTAGTTTTGCTACTCCAGACGATTTAGTTCAGCTTAGGAAAGATCTCTCATACTTAGAGAGTTAAAGAAAAGTGTAACCCATCCAGTTCAGAACCTCTCTCCTAAATGGAATGGAATCGTGTAAACACACACACACACACACACACACACACACACACACACACACACACACACACAGTTCCCGAAAGTGACGCGAGAGAGCAGAGTCAAAGGAACGGAAGCAAAAGAGAAATACTACGCCACAGTTTATTAGCAAAACGCGAGAGGTATTTCTCCAGACTGAATAAAATCTTTAGACGTCCTCTCACCAGACGATTTTGCGTACCTTAAGGAAGACCTCTTTATATGGAGAGATCGTATGATCCTCCATTAACCCCATCGCAATAACAGGTGCCCTATAAGGTGAATAAAACTGTCCAGTTGCAGCAGGAATAGATTAATACCCGTACATGCATAAATACATACATACAAACTCAACGATACCGTATCATTGTAATACAGGAAAATGTCAGATGTGTGATACGAGTTGTCTTAATTCATATGTGTAAAAATCATAAGTTAGCTATTTCATTGTTTTAAAATGTTAGATTTCCTGGATATAAATACCTCCGTGTTTTGTAATGGCTTGTGAGTATGAAAAGTACTCTACCACTTAAGGTTAATTAAACGTGAATATAGCGCTTCACTTCTGCCTAATTTTCTGGCGCGTTTTTGTTAGGCAATCTGGAGTTTAGCGGTTCAGTAGAGTTCCCGCGCGCTTTCTTGCTTCCGCGAGTGTGTGTGTGTGTGTGTGTGTGTGTGTGTTACATAATACACTAACCAAAACTATTTATTTATGAATCCATCACCAAGCTGCTCCTGACTTTATCTGTTGTTATTTTCCTGGGTTGGAACACATTTTTACCTCCTTCACACCTTCACTCCCACTATCGTATTGTTGGAATATCAACTGAAAACAGTGTTCGTGAAAATCAAGCATATTCATCAGCATTTTTTATGATTCTGACCTTTCTTCCCACCTATGGATGGGGTGAAGTATATGTATAAAAACAGTTGGTTAGCACGTTGTAACTGACGAATATATTAGTGCTTAGAAGCAATGTTCAGTCACATAGAAAGCACCGTTTAATGGACTATTAATCAACTTACAAAAAAAATCATATAGTATGGTGGTTACTGATGACTGGATGTAACCCCTCAAATGAGAAAAATGTCTCCTAAGCAGAGTATAATTATGTAATAATTAAAAGCACAAAATGTATGTCCTGACTCTAAGCTGGTAAATCCTACAATAATTTTTTCTCCTGTCTCTTAGTATTCACGTTTTCCTCTCCAGTTTTATCGGTATACATGTTTCCTCTTCAATCTTCCCTCACTTCGTCTTGAATTCACCTCTTTTCTTCACCATTCATCCCACTTTTTCTTCTTCTTTTCTTTGTCTCCTATTCCTTTATTTGTTGTATCCTATCCGCTTCCTTCCATATTCAATCATATTTTCTTGATTCCCACTCCGTTTCCCTCATCTCGTTCTGTCTCGTCTTATGTCTCCTATTTTTTATCCATGTGTATTTATTTCCTCTTCAACTTTCACTCCTCTCAATTCTTCTCCATCTTCTATCCTACATAATGTTAATGTTCTATCCCACAAATGTAAAGGGTCCAGTGAACAGCATACTATCTGTCCAGCAATACATTTCAACACCTACAGCTAAACCCAAGTCAGAGCAGTTAATTAAACGAAGAAATAGCGATTCATACACGCCCAAAAACTCTTGCCAGCCCAGTATTGACCTGCATAATACGAGTATGTGCCGTGTTAAATGATGAGTTTCTGCTTAACTTTGATGCCGTATAAAGTAGAGCAGTACGTTGTGTTTAGTTTTGTTAGTTTTGTATCAGATCGTTGTTTTTACCTTGCATAAATGTCATATGAAGGTAGTGGTAATATGGATAAAGAAGAAACAAACATCGTCCAAAAGTCTGACCGGCACAAGAATCGAACTGGGGTTTTCCAATGGTGGGCTGGATGGGCTAAGCAATGCATCACCTAGAATGCTGTAACCACCACTACAATACTAAACGCTTCCTGCTACCACGAAATGATTTTATGACCGCGAAAGTGACCAGAAACATTCACAAGGAGAGGGAAAGAAGAGGAGGAATGGTAGGAGTGTGTATGTGCAGATGCTAAGAACGGATTTGGAATGATCTTCATTTTAGAGGTTCATTTTTGTTTTGTTTTTAAATCAGGGAAGGGTGCCCCAGTCTCCTGTACTCCCTTCAGCACGATGGCGACTTCTATAGTTTTTTCTTCCCACCTCCGCACATTATTCGACTTAAAAGAGTAGTGAAGGAGTTAATAAAGGCTACATCTACCACCATCAGTTCAAAAAATCGCCCATAATCTTTTGGGGGCAAAACTAAAAAAAAATAAATATTAAGTCCTATTATAGTAGTGTATTGGATAAGAGGGAATGTTTCTTTACCTGTTACGTGTAAACAGTTATTGCAAATACGATCAAATGCAGCAGGTTTTAACTTCAATTTAAAGACGTATTATTTAATTTTTGTTAATACTAGACAGTTTTTATTTCTTTTATCACTGGAGAAATTTTTTGAACATGAGTGATATGATACAGCATTCACTAATTCCTTTCCTTCAGGAGTAGTCTCTTAAGGTGGATAATTTGTTTGACAGCAGCTGGAACAACGTTAAATTCTGTAACATGTCTCGTTTTTAATGGTAAAGGATTCATATAAGGAGATGCATGAAGAGGAAAAAGAAGAAACAAAAAAGGAAAGTGCAGAAATGATGCAGAGAGGAAGGATGGCGACCGAGAACGGCAGAAAGGAGAAAGATGAGGAAATGCAGAGACAAAGGAAAGGACCGAAAACCGTAAGAGAATGTACGAGATGAAACAATACAGGGACCAGATGAAGAAGAGAAATGCGGATAATGGAGATCCAAAGAGGGGTACGAGAAACAAGTGGACAGGAAAAGCGGGAGAAAACAGAGGGAAGACGAATGATGCAGAAAGAAAAGGAGGTTGGAAGAGAACGCGAAAGAGGAGGAAAGCAAATACAGGATGATTTGCAAACCATATTAAGAGGAGAGACGCATGAGTGAAGAAATGAATATGACGAGGGCCACGAGAAAAAAAGGACATGGGAAGACAGATAGTAGGAGAGAAATGGATGATGAGAAAAATAATTAGAGGGAACACGAAAGAAGAGGAAGGATGAAATAATACAATGGGAGGAGTTATGAGTGATGGTAAGAAAGTGGTGGAAAGAAAAATGAGATCCTTTATAAAGGGGGGTTAGTATGAAGAAGCTGGATGAGTAGAAAAGAAAAAGTAGTTTAGAAGAAACAGGAGAGAAAATGAAACAAAACGCAGGATGAAATGCAAAATGAACTGAGAAGGAGGGGCCTAAGAAATGGAAAGACAGAAGCGAGAGAAAGAGTGTAACAAAAAGACGGATGAATCAGTGAGAAGACCCGAGATGAAAGAAGAGAAACGATTCAGAAGACGACACGACAAAGGAAGAAGCTAAATATAGGATGGAATGCAAAATAAACAGAGAGAGAGAGAGAGAGAGAGAGGGGGGGGGAATAAAAATGATAAAAAAAAATAGAAGGATAATTTGCACTGACTGATTAACTCTACTGAATGAGTCTGATAAAATGCAATGGAATTAATCACGACACATGTGGCATTTGGACCCATAACACTTATGTTACACATGCTCCTCCTCCAAGACTCAGGACACCGAATGACATTATTTCTCATCTTACCTTAGTTAGTATCCTTTTCCACTCACTTGTGTTAATATCTCATCATCTCATCCCAAGTCTGATTGCCTTTGCCCTTTAAAGCTAGCCTTTTTCCTGCGTTTGTCAGCGTGATTTTTTCCTTTTGACGCTCTATTTTTATTTTACCATTTGTATTTTGCCGTTTTCTTATTCTTTAATGGATGGGGAAAAAATCTGAAAGACGACACTTTTTAAATGGTAATAGTAATTCCTGTCTCGTTTAAGCTGCATAGGTATAGCCTTCTACTCTTGAAATTGGTTTTCTGAACTGTATATTGCTAAGTATGTAGTATGAATTGTGCACGTAGTAGGGAAGGCAAGGGATACCACTACTGATCTTGTTGCCTCGAGGGAAAATAGAAGCCTGGCCGTGAGCTATGGGATTTAGGGAAGGAAAATAAGGTACGATGGTGCTTGCATAATTGAACGCTTCAACCCAAGGACGTGCTTTTCCTTTGTTCTTGGTATCTTCAGGAGAATTTATGTAATATGTGGGGAATCCTGACAGTGAAGGGTATAGAAGCAACTCCATTCAGTCTCCTCAAAACTAAATAAAATAATTGCCATGTAGTGGCAGGAATAAAAGGTCTCTCGAGAGCTATATAAAATCGTCATTAGTAGCAAGATCAGCTGCAAAACTAATAAAATCGTTATATGATGCCAAGAGGAATACCATGCCACAGTATTGTAATATAAAAAAAAATGTTGTGACATTTTTCCTTGCTTAGTTTTGCTACTCCAGACGATTTAGTTCAGCTTAGGAAAGATCTCTCATACTTAGAGAGTTAAAGAAAAGCGTAACCCATCCAGTTCAGAACCTCTCTCCTAAATGGAATGCAATCGTGTAAAAAGAAAAAAAAAACACACCCAGTTCCCGAAAGTGACGCGAGAGAGCAGAGTCAAAGGAACGGAAGCAAAAGAGAAATACTACGCCACAGTTTATTAGCAAAACGCGAGAGGTATTTCTCCAGACTGAATAAAATCTTTAGACGTCCTCTCACCAGACGATTTTGCGTACCTTAGGGAAGACCTCTTTATATGGAGAGATCGTATGATCCTCCATTAACCCCATCGCAATAACAGGTGTCCTATAAGATGAATAAAATTGTCTAGTTGCAGCAGGAATAGATTAATACCCGTACATGCATAAATACATACATACAAACTCAACGATACCGTATCATTGTAATACAGGAAAATGTCAGATGTGTGATACGAGTTGTCTTAATTCATATGTGTAAAAATCATAAGTTAGCTATTTCATTGTTTTAAAATGTTAGATTTCCTGGATATAAATACCTCCGTGTTTTGTAATGGCTTGTGAGTATGAAAAGTACTCTACCACTTAAGGTTAATTAAACGTGAATATAGCGCTTCACTTCTGCCTAATTTTCTGGCAGCGTTTTTGTTAGGCAATCTGGAGATTAGCGGTTCAGTACAGTTCCCGCGCGCTTGCTTGCTTCCGCGAGTGTGTGTGTGTGTGTGTGTGTGTGTGTGTGTGTGTGTTACATAATACACTAACCAAAACTATTTATTTATGAATCCATCACCAAGCTGCTCCTGACTTTATCTGTTGTGCTTATTTTCCTGGGTTGGAACACATTTTTACCTCCTTCACACCTTCACTCCCACTATCGTAGTATTGTTGGAATATCAACTGAAAACAGTGTTCGTGAAAATCAAGCATATTCATCAGCATTTTTTATGATTCTGACCTTTCTTCCCACCTATGGATGGGGTGAAGTATATGTATAAACACAATTGCTTAGCACGTTGTAACTGACGAATATATTAATGCTTAAAAGCAATGTTCAGTCACATAGAAAGCACCGTTTAATGGACTATTAATCAACTTACAAAAAAAAATCATATAGTATGGTGGTTACTGATGACTGGATGTAACCCCTCAAATGAGAAAAATGTCTCCTAAGCAGAGTAAAATTATGTAATAATTAAAAGCACAAAATGTATGTCCTGACTCTAAGCTGGTAAATCCTACAATAATTT
This sequence comes from Coenobita brevimanus, assembly GCF_032717465.1. Classification (NCBI taxonomy): domain Eukaryota; kingdom Metazoa; phylum Arthropoda; class Malacostraca; order Decapoda; family Coenobitidae; genus Coenobita; species Coenobita brevimanus. The sequence goes on along the minus strand of NW_027643736.1, from coordinate 144,945 downwards.
TTTCTCCTGTCTCTTAGTATTCACGTTTTCCTCTCCAGTTTTATCGGTATACATGTTTCCTCTTCAATCTTCCCTCACTTCGTCTTGAATTCACCTCTTTTCTTCACCATTCAGCCCACTTTTTCTTCTTCTTTTCTTTGTCTCCTATTCCTTTATTTGTTGTATCCTATCCGCTTCCTTCCATATTCAATCATATTTTCTTGATTCCCACTCCGTTTCCCTCATCTCGTTCTGTCTCGTCTTATGTCTCCTATTTTTTATCCATGTGTATTTATTTCCTCTTCAACTTTCACTCCTCTCAATTCTTCTCCATCTTCTATCCTACATAATGTTAATGTTCTATCCCACAAATGTAAAGGGTCCAGTGAACAGCATACTATCTGTCCAGCAATACATTTCAACACCTACAGCTAAACCCAAGTCAGAGCAGTTAATTAAACGAAGAAATAGCGATTCATACACGCCCAAAAACTCTTGCCAGCCCAGTATTGACCTGCATAATACGAGTATGTGCCGTGTTAAATGATGAGTTTCTGCTTAACTTTGATGCCGTATAAAGTAGAGCAGTACGTTGTGTTTAGTTTTGTTAGTTTTGTATCAGATCGTTGTTTTTACCTTGCATAAATGTCATATGAAGGTAGTGGTAATATGGATAAAGAAGAAACAAACATCGTCCAAAAGTCTGACCGGCACGAGAATCGAACTCGGGTTTTCCAATGGTGGGCTGGATGGGCTAAGCAATGCATCACCTAGAATGCTATAACCACCACTACAATACTAAACGCTTCCTGCTACCACGAAATGATTTTATGACTGCGAAAGTGACCAGAAACATTCACAAGGAGAGGGAAAGAAGAGGAGGACTGGTAGGAGTGTGTATGTGCAGATGCTAAGAACGGATTTGGAATGATCTTCATTTTAGAGGTTCATTTTATTTTTATTTTTTTAAATCAGGGAAGGGTGCCCCAGTCTCCTGTAATCCCTTCAGCACGATGGCGACTTCTATAGTTTTTTCTTCCCACCTCCGCACATTATTCGACTTAAAAGAGTAGTGAAGGAGTTAATAAAGGCTACATCTACCACCATCAGTTCAAAAAATCGCCCATTATCTTTTGGGGGCAAAACTAAAAAAAATAAATATTAAGTCCTATTATAGTAGTGTATTGGATAAGAGGGAATGTTTCTTTACCTGTTACGTGTAAACAGTTATTGCAAATACGATCAAATGCAGCAGGTTTTAACTTCAATTTAAAGACGTATTATTTAATTCTTGTTAATACTAGACAGTTTTTATTTCTTTTATCACTGGAGAAATTTTTTGAACATGAGTGATTTGATACAGCATTCACTAATTCCTTTCCTTCAGGAGTAGTCTCTTAAGGTGGATAATTTGTTTGACAGCAGCTGGAACAACGTTAAATTCTGTAACATGTCTCGTTTTTAATGGTAAAGGATTCATATAAGGAGATGCATGAAGAGGAAAAAGAAGAAACAAAAAAGGAAAGTGCAGAAATGATGCAGAGAGGAAGGAGGGCGACCGAGAACGGCAGAAAGGAGAAAGATGAGGAAATGCAGAGACAAAGGAAAGGACCGAAAACCGTAGGAGAATGTACGAGATGAAACAATACAGGGACCAGATGAAGAAGAGAAATGCGGATAATGGAGATCCAAAGAGGGGTACGAGAAACAAGTGGACAGGAAAAGCGGGAGAAAACAGAGGGAAGACGAATGATGCAGAAAGAAAAGGAGGTTGGAAGAGAACGCGAAAGAGGAGGAAAGCAAATACAGGATGATTTGCAAAGCATATTAAGAGGAGAGACGCATGAGTGAAGAAATGAATATGACGAGGGCCACGAGAAAAAAAGGACATGGGAAGACAGATAGTAGGAAATAAATGGATGATGAGAAAAATAATTAGAGGGAACACGAAAGAAGAGGAAGGATGAAATAATACAATGGGAGGAGTTATGAGTGATGGTAAGAAAGTGGTGGAAAGAAAAATGAGATCCTTTATAAAGGGGGGTTGGCATGAAGAAGCTGGATGAGTAGAAAAGAAAAAGTAGTTTAGAAGAAACAGGAGAGAAAATGAAACAAAACGCAGGATGAAATGCAAAATGAACTGAGAAGGAGGGGCCTAAGAAATGGAAAGACAGAAGCGAGAGAAAGAGTGTAACAAAAAGACGGATGAATCAGTGAGAAGACCCGAGATGAAAGAAGAGAAACGATTCAGAAGACGACACGACAAAGGAAGAAGATAAATATAGGATGGAATGCAAAATAAACAGAGAGAGAGAGAGAGAGAGGGGGGGGAGGGATAAAAATGATAATAAAAAATACAGGTATAATTTGCACTGACTGATTAACTCTACTGAATGAGTCTGATAAAATGCAATGGAATTAATCACGACACATGTGGCATTTGGACCCATAACACTTATGTTACACATGCTCCTCCTCCAAGACTCAGGACACCGAATGACATTATTTCTCATCTTACCTTAGTTAGTATCCTTTTCCACTCACTTGTGTTAATATCTCATCATCTCATCCCAAGTCTGATTGCCTTTGCCCTTTAAAGCTAGCCTTTTTCCTGCGTTTGTCAGCGTGATTTTTTCCTTTTGACGCTCTATTTTTATTTTACCATTTGTATTTTGCCTTTTTCTTATTCTTTAATGGATGGGGAAAAAATCTGAAAGACGACACTTTTTAAATGGTAATAGTAATTCCTGTCTCGTTTAAGCTGCATAGGTATTTTTTTTTTTTTTTTTTATGTGTCCGACTCTGGGCAAAGGCTTCAGGGCCTATATCTCGGGGGCAGTAGCCTATCCCAAGGCCCAGTAGTCCTCCTACACCTCCACATGTCACCACTTCTGCGCTAACACCCACCGTCCATACTGAATACATGCTAGGGCTGTCTCATACAGGACTCGTGTATTGGTATTAGCGGGGGTACTTTTATGACATGTCGGCGGGTCATCTGGTAGATCAGGAAAGTCTGCTTTTATGGAATTCAAATCCTTAAACTGTTCCCTGCCCCAGCTGGGATTCGAACCATTGAGGTAGGATACCTCCATGATTCGAACCTGGGTCCATCAGGACTGCAGGCCGCCTCTCTACCGATTCAGCCACCGCCTCCCCCCCCCTTCTACTCTTGAAATTGGTTTTCTGAACTGTATATTGCTAAGTATGTAGTATGAATTGTGCACGTAGTAGGGAAGGCGAGGGATACCACTACTGATCCTGTTGCCTCGAGGGAAAATAGAAGCCTGGCCGTGAGCTATGGGATTTAGGGAAGGAAAATAAGGTACGATGGTGCTTGCATAATTGAACGCTTCAACCCAAGGACGTGCTTTTCCTTTGTTCTTGGTATCTTCAGAAGAATTTATGTAATATGTGGGGAATCCTGACAGTGAAGGGTATAGAAGCAACTCCATTCAGTCTCCTCAAAACTAAATAAAATAATTGCCATGTAGTGGCAGGAATAAAAGGTCTCTCGAGAGCTATATAAAATCGTCATTAGTAGCAAGATCAGCTGCAAAACTAATAAAATCGTTATATGATGCCAAGAGGAATACCATGCCACAGTATTGTAATATAAAAAAAAAATGTTGTGACATTTTTCCTTGCTTAGTTTTGCTACTCCAGACGATTTAGTTCAGCTTAGGAAAGATCTCTCATACTTAGAGAGTTAAAGAAAAGTGTAACCCATCCAGTTCAGAACCTCTCTCCTAAATGGAATGGAATCGTGTAAAAACACACACACACACACACACACACACACACACACACACAGTTCCCGAAAGTGACGCGAGAGAGCAGAGTCAAAGGAACGGAAGCAAAAGAGAAATACTACGCCACAGTTTATTAGCAAAACGCGAGAGGTATTTCTCCAGACTGAATAAAATCTTTAGACGTCCTCTCACCAGACGATTTTGCGTACCTTAGGGAAGACCTCTTTATATGGAGAGATCGTATGATCCTCCATTAACCCCATCGCAATAACAGGTGTCCTATAAGGTGAATAAAATTGTCTAGTTGCAGCAGGAATAGATTAATACCCGTACATGCATAAATACATACATACAAACTCAACGATACCGTATCATTGTAATACAGGAAAATGTCAGATGTGTGATACGAGTTGTCTTAATTCATATGTGTAAAAATCATAAGTTAGCTATTTCATTGTTTTAAAATGTTAGATTTCCTGGATATAAATACCTCCGTGTTTTGTAATGGCTTGTGAGTATGAAAAGTACTCTACCACTTAAGGTTAATTAAACGTGAATATAGCGCTTCACTTCTGCCTAATTTTCTGGCAGCGTTTTTGTTAGGCAATCTGGAGATTAGCGGTTCAGTACAGTTCCCGCGCGCTTGCTTGCTTCCGCGAGTGTGTGTGTGTGTGTGTGTGTGTGTGTGGAGGGGGGAGGGGCTTACTTTTTCAGAGAGAGAGGGGGGGGGGGAGAGAGAGGTTAATGTAGCCCAAGGGATCCTGTGTGTGTGTGTGGGAGTGAAGTGTATCACAGACAAGTCGCATGATTCAATAGACGTTCAAGAAGCTTAGTGTTCAGGAATCTTACTCACAACCCCTCCTAAGTCTAATTCATGTTTAAAATAGTTTATGTAAACGAAAATTTGACTGCTGAAAACTGAACAACGCAGATAGTTAACGGGAGATCAACTCAGTATACTTTATTCTTGATCTGGGGTTTAATAATTGAGAGGTTCACATTCACTGCACATTTGTTTTATCAGACCACACTTCAGATACGAGAATATGAATGAGTTTTTCTCTCGGAAATGACGGTGATATAATATTATATATGCTACATAGAATCAGCTAGAAAACACTCAGGGAGCGCATACCTCCGCCGATGTCCGATACGGAGCCGACCCCAAATGTAATTAATTCTTTCTTGGTCCATGGCCCACCCTTCCACAAAAATTCATTGAAATTCATTGAGAACATATATTGTACGGGATACATGGGATCCGGATCCGCCCCCAAATGTAATCAAATCTCTCTTGGCTCAGGGCCCACCCTTCCACACAATTTCATTGAAATTAACTGAGAACTTTTGGAAATATCGTGTGGACAAAGAAACAAATAAACATACAAACATAGGTGAATACAGAACCTCCTACAACTTCGTTGGTGGAAGTAACTAATGGATTTGGCTTCTGTAAATGAGATTAATATATTCACTGATTACTTACGTCGTTTTTTACTATGACCACATTTCGAACACATACGTGTGATCATTCGAAATTGTCCATGGTATTCCCACTGTCAGGAACTATTGTAATAGAGTTAATGACTGTATATATCAAAGCATTCTAGTCGAAACAAAGGATACTTTTTTTCAGTAATAATATGTCATGTACATTTTATATTGCTGTCATTTTCAAGCGATTTCTACCACAGGTTTGTTCAAAGTAATGATAGTCTCTTACAGTTTTGAAGAATTTGTATCTTTCATATCCTCTCTAGACGTGAGGTGTGCGCAGGCTTCTTTTGTGTGACCTTTTGCCTGTTGCCAGAAAACGTCATGACCCGCCTCTCCTCCTGTCTGGAATTTAAGATATTTTTCCACTTTTCTCTTCAAGGATTTTCTTCGTTCTGAGGCGACCCCTCAAGAGCGGAGAAACAGATATTGGAATCCTTTGAGGCTCTTCCGTCTTGAGTTTCTTATCTGTCTTTACGGGGTATTTCTCTCCTTTTTTTCAGTCAGTATTTTGTTGTTACACAATAAGAACTTCCTTCTCTGTGCCTGCACCCCGTTGACACTTAGCGCCTCTTGCCCTGCCAGCTTTCCTATCCTCCCACCCATAACAACTGTCATTCTTCAGTTGTACAGTGATCTCAAAAGTTTCCGGAACAGCCAGAGCTAAAAGTTCCCCTAATAGTCAACTGTTTCCACAGCTCACTTAGGGCATGTCTGTCGTTTGCGTTCAGATTAAAAGAATCGTCTGTGGTCCGACAGACATACCAAGCACCTCCGTCCTAGAAATAATAGGCCCAGATATCCTGGCTTCACTCTCTGAGTCAAACCATTGGCACATTTTTAAATTTCTGTTACCAGAGGAAATTCATATACACCTCTGCACCTACCAGATAAACTCAGGCCTTATACCATTAAGATAAAAATGTACGCAGGTAAATGCAGAGAATATTGCACAACATTTCTGGCTGGAGGCGGTGCAGCTGTCGAAGAGTTGTAAGAGAAATTTGCTGTACAATACTAAATATCTAAAACGGCACACCGATAGCGATCCTGCAAATACTAACAGACGAGAGGTATGCGAGGGGTAAACACAGATTATATCCAACAAGTAATGGTGAATAATATGGAGAAGATGCAGTAGGATTAAAGGAAAAAGACAACTAATAAGCATGGAAATAAAAAATGATAAGTTAGCTAGAATAATGAAGACCTTGAAATGTCTTGATGAAATTAGGAATAAAAAATAAAGAGAATCAGTAAATCTAACTGCCTACGTGCAGCGTGGCCACGCAAGCAAACAGGATTTTTATTTTCAGCACTCCAGTCAGTTACTTTGACCAGATCGTAAAATTGTTTTCAGAACTTGGTGAATGGGGTGCAAAGAGGAGGGGCAAATACTGCATGTCACGTTTCAGCTAAAACGGGAACTGAATATGCTGATTTGGGGGCCTTGTTCTCGTAAACGTTATTTATTTATTTATTTATGTTTGCCGGACTTTCCTGATTTTATTAAGCTCGGAGTAGATTTCTGCAACAGAAGGAGCTCGGAGTAGACTTCTACAACAGGAGGAGCTCTGAGTAGATTTCTGCAACAGGAGGAGCTAGATATAATCCTGATTATTCCCATCATTAATGTGGTGCTCTCTCAGGATGGATAAAATTTCATGGTGTTAGCAAGGATCTATCAAATGTTACTTTATTTTAGTGATGAGGCTGCAAGGTTGTCTAGAACATATAAATGCGTACAAAGGAAAGCAGACGGCAATATGTATTGGCCAGTTCACTTTTTTTTTTTTTTTTTTTTTTTTTTTTTTGGGTAGGCAGTGATCATGATAACTTTTCTGCGAACTTAAGCTTAGGAGAGTAAAGCAGCAAGGCTCCTCTGCCTTGGTCATTTGTTGCTGATGCTGTCATAGCATTCTCTTATACTTGTATCCTTATGAACTTTTTGTTAATATAGCGATTTGTTTAATTAACTCTTGGCACCACCAACAAAATAATCATAATAACAAATAAATACACAACAGGGGCAAAAAAAGTATTCTTGCTGAAATATTGATTGAAAACTCTACAAACAAGTTTGTTGTCGGCTGGAACTAGATTTATCTTAGAGTGTGATGTAGTGCCTCTGTTTTATCCTGGTGGTGATGCATATTTTACATTACAGAGATTGAGAAAGGAAAAACGTTAAAATACTGGGGACACATTCACATATACTCTTACAATCGCTTTCCTGTGGTAATTGTTTTTTCTTTCTTTCTGAAAGGAGATTACAGAATCTTTTCATGCCTCTTGTTCCACCGACAGAAAATGCGAGTACACCTTGGTTACGAAAGGAAGATTATTGTACGTTATATTTGTTTTTGCAGACAGGACAGGGAAAGGGGAATGCAGAGTCTTCCCGTGTCTCTTGTTCTTATTGATGGTGTGTGGCTGAGATGTCAAAAGGTGTTGTTATGAGGGCTTTAAGAATGTGTGGCGATGATGTGTTGGTGTGGTGAAGCAATCAGAGTGAGTGATGCGAATGACAGTGTATAATGAGGGTGTGTGTAGAAATACTGTGTTTGTGTGATGAGGATATTAGAGCGTGTGGTGAGATCAGGGTGCTAGTCTATGATGATGGTGTGGGTAGTAAAAATATTGTGTTGTGAGGGTGTCAGAGTATGATGAGTGTGACAACGTAGGGGTGTGATGGGGTGAGGGTCGGACTGGCCACCTACCCTCCCACAGAAGCATCAGCTAGTTGCCAGACATAATCACCATTATCGAAAACAGATATCGGCGGTAATGGGGTCGCGTACAAATTAACTAACTGGTATTGGCGTTTATGTGCTGCTCTACACCTTCCTCACATCAGTTTTGGATTTTCTTTTTCAGCAGAAATTTTGTTTACCACCATGACGATATATAAATATATATATATATATATATATATATATATATATATATATATATATATATATATATATATATATTTTTAACCTGCCTTTTATATATAAAAATGTATTGACAGGGGAAATGCTAGGCCGTAGTTTTACACCTTCATAAATATTAGTGATAGTAGGTCACAACTGAGATTAAACAAACATGAATATGCATTACATGCCAAGTGCTCGTAAGCGACAATATCAAGTCCTGTGAGCAGATTTTCTTTACTTAAAAATATTGCCTGGTGAAAACTTAAACTGCAAACTTCTATATCAACAAAGATGCTACTAAAGATGGGTTTTAACAGTCCCACGGAGGTAGGTTTTATAAATGAACAACATTACCTGGCGTTTACCGATATACAATAAAAAATTCGTCAGTGGAAGCCTGAAGGTTAAAGCGAACCATGTATCATGATTCAAGATACTTAATTTGCTGACCACAGGATGGCATTGTAATTTTACCACGCCAATTTGCAACAGGAATGAACTCTGTATTGGTGAGTTATGGCTGAAGTGCGTGTATGTGCGTGTGTGTGTGTGTGTGTGTGTGTGTGTGTGTGTGTGTGTGTGTGTGTGTGTGTGTGTGTGTGTGTGTGTGTGTGTGTGTGTGTGTGTGAGAGAGAGAGAGAGAGAGAGAGAGAGAGGACGCCACCTTATTGAGGAAGTTAATACTGTCAGTTTACAGGTGCAAGAAAATGATAGTGTAAAAAAAAAAAAAAAAAAAAAGCTTTGTATCGTTTTTTTTCTACTGCACGGGTGTCATGTTAGGGCAGCTGACCCAGCACAGTTAAGCGTGGCGATACTTGTTACTGCTGTTTCATAATTGTAAAAAGAAGCATGTGTGTAGTCCTTCGTGAATATTTGTCTCTGGTACTCACCCCGGCCTCTTGATTATCTTAGCTATGGTTGCTGTGGCGTTCGTGATCTATTTTGTATTGACTTTGTATATGTACCGTGTTCATGAGTGTGGGGGCTGCATTAACCAGTCAGTTTGGCCTACCAGAGAGAGAGAGAGAGAGAGAGAGAGAGAGAGAGAGAGAGAGAGAGGCTATCTCCTTCAGGCTGATTATGTCTCTGTCACATGATTCTTACTATTGCAAGCCAAACTTGGTGCAGTTTTCGGGTTGAGGTCATGTTGCAAAGGGAATAATGAAGACTATACCTGAACAATATGTCTATCTTGAGCTGAATAAAATACTCTGGAGAAAGCAATAAAAAATACAAAACGCACTTCCTGATTTAAGCGCAGTTGTCTTTACTATAGATGATGTATTAACTCTCTCTCTCTCTCTCTCTCTCTCTCTCTCCACCACTAATGTCTCACTTCCTCAAACTCAACATCCTCCTCAGTGTAACAGACTTGCCCACTTAAGAGCAGGCCGGTGTAGGTGGTCAGGCAGGTGGCGATGTGAGATGCCATCACAGTGTTATTGTGGTCCCTGAGCTGGCCACCGTATTCTGGGTGGTGCAGGTGCTTCGTAACACCCCCTCCATACCGATTTATTTTCATATTACATTTTTTCATCCTCTTGATTACTATTTACATAATTTTAATACTGACATTTTGCAGTTTTGCGTCCTTAATATAAAGATAATATTATGTGGTGAAATGAAAGGAATAAATCGCAAAGGGAGCGGTGTTACGAAATCTTCAAAGCCACTTACAATACGACCCCACAAACAATACTTCTTGGGTAATGTTCGGTTGTGAGGGGAGGAAAGATTCGTTGTGTGTGTGTGTGTGTGTGTGTGTGTGTGTGTGTGTGTGTGTGTGTGTGTGTGTGACGGGGAAGTAGCTGGTGCAATAATGTGAAGGACGTACTAAACAGACCAAAATACATTGGGTCAAAGTGAAGTAAAAGCCTTCCACCGGTCAAGGTTGTGGCTGATGATATTAATGTCGATACTGATGTCAGTGTTGATGTTGAGGCAACAATACTGATGCTAGTTTTAACATCGTCGTCGTCGTCGTCGTCGTCGTCGTTCTTGTTGTTGTTGTTGATCACGACAGCAATAACTAATATCATTTTTTAAAATCATTGGCTAGAGTCGACATTTGTTTCAGTCTAGAGTCCTGCTCCTGTTACACCTGTGTATTATTCTGGGGTTCAGTTTTTCTTGGTCTCGTCAGCTGGGTCAGGATATACAGTGATTTTTTTCCATGTGTTTCCAGAAATGAAATGGATTTTGTTGTGTGTATATATATATATATATATATATATATATATATATATATATATATATATATATATATATATATAGATAGATAGAGAGAGAGATAGAGAGATTGTGTGTGTGTGTGTGTGTGTGTGTGTGTGTGTGTGTGTGTGTGTGTAAAGAGGACAACAACAGTGGCCTGGTAAAACATAACAACGCAACAAGAAAATTCGTTTTCTTTCCGGAAAGACGTGGAAGAATTCACGGTTTATGCAGACCCAGCCGACGAGGCCAAAAAACTGAACCCCAAAATAATACACAAAGGTAACAGGAGCAGAACTCTGTATTTAAATATATGTCATCTGTAGCCAATGATTTTTAAAAATTATATTAATGTAAAATCAATACTTAGCGACTGCATAAGGTTAGTTGTGTGGTGGGAGAACTGCATGAAATGGAAAGAAAGGAGAAAACTCTAAACAAATGTCAACTCTGCACAGTCATTTTATGTGTTGGGAAGAGAGGTGCAAAGCATATCTTGCTTCGCTAGTGCATGGAGCCACTGTGACGTAGATGATACAAGTTCCTCTCCCGATGTACGTACAGTACAACTCATGTTTAGAGTTGGAAACGGAGGCCGTGGAACATACTTAAAGTGGGTGCTGCTAGTATGTAGTTTCAAATTCTTGCGTATGTTTGCACGCTGTCGATTCTCCCGATGGCATGAACTGCAGACTTGACAACATAGCTAATACAAAATTTCAAATTATGTGGAGTAAATACGCCTTTTGGAAATGCCATTACAGCACTTCGTATGTGCAGGAATACGCTAAAAAGGAAAATGTGTTAGAAGCTTACGACAATACGGGCCAGGGTTAGAACCAAGTGTGTGGGAAACTGGCAGGGGCATCAGGTGTGGACAATAGCTGTGTGGTGCAAGATATGAGGCAGGAAGGGAGTGTGGGTCATGCAGGGAGTGTGGGTCATGGGCAAGTGCTAAGAAGAGAAGGAATATAAAGGGCAGGGAAAGGACACATGATGTGATGGAGATAGTGTCAGGCAGGGGAAGGTAATTAGTAAAGGAACATGTAATATGTGGACTGGACGGGGCTAAGGCGCGGTGATGAAGGGAAAATATTTGGAGAAGGAAGTAAATGGAGCACAACGAGAGAACACAGGAGGTACAGCAAATACCTCATGGACGTGAGGAGTAACAGATGACAAAGTAAGAATGAAGGATGGCGAGAAAAAGAGGGAGAGTGAAAATTATGTGAGACTGAATATCGACTAATAGAATTATTTTAAATGGAATAAAAGTGAAAGACACAAGGTGAATCAGGAAAGGAAAAGGATAGGTGAGGGGAACGTGAGAGAAGTGGTGAAAGCTCCAACACTCGCTGACGCAGCAGGATTCTCACTTCAGAGAATAAACGACCGTCCCCAGTGGTAAGAGAGCAACTGTGTCTCCTTGCACCCATTCTCACAGGAACAAGGAGGTCTGCAAGGACCGTATGAACATAAACTGGTTATGAAACTACGTTTCTCCACCAAGTGTGTGTTTCCAGTTGCTTCGTTGGACGAGCATTATGTTGAACACCACTTATTACCAAGGTCCAGTGCTTATTACTAGCTATATTTCGTGATATATATATATATATATATATATATATATATATATATATATATATATATATATATATATATATATATAAACCACACAGTCCTTGAAAATATTGATATCAACAGGGAAATAAATACTCACTACGAGCAATCTCTGTCATTCTAATGCTATTTTGAAGATACGAACATCCAACCCCACTACCACATTGTTATGGAAGAAACATTAATTCAAGGTGGCTCTTCCCAGTAGGTACACTCACTTCCATTGGTGACCTTAGAATGCGGAGTTGCTAGTTTGCTTTTTGATTCTTGTTCAGTGACGATTTTGCTTTGATAATCTACTATAGGGGAAGAATTAATCCGCCCTTCGTGCTTGCAGCAAATGTAACACTGAGCACAGAGGAGTATATAAGTAATAATATAAAAAAGGAAGTCTGTTGGCTCAAGTACCTATTAATATAAAATAACACTTTCTGCCGCTATGTTAAGGCTGGATGACAACATTCAGTTGTATAATTCTTCCTGTATGATATGTACAGCATTTACAAAATGCCATTTAATTTTGAAGGGGCGAAAACCTGAAGGACGAGATAAACTTCTTCAGTCGTGGAACACAAATTATCTCCTGAAGGCTAACACGAACAGCGAAGCCTGGAGATTGATACCTGAAGGACGAAACTGTATATACCAGAAGTAGTCGCAATGACTAATGAATGACCTACACTGAAGCATGAACCACGAAGTTACATATAAAATCCTCAGCGAAAAAAAAAAACGAGCGTGATATTTAAATTTATATAAACTAACCTGAATGACGAGAAAATACAGTTAGGTCTGATGGATGAATTTGCACACAGTAGCCTGAATAGCAAATGATTACACGGAACCTTACTGGTGTCATAGTGTGATGTGCTGCTTCAAGTTTTTCAAGACTAGATGTCATGGATGGAGACGAGTGTGTAGGATGGACTTTGATGACAGAAGATGGAGGACGATGACGGGATAAGAAAGCCCTTTGAATTGACGCGTTGGAGTTGGGTTGCAGGATGAGATGTTCATTTTTATGCTATTCACTACATCACAGCAGTAATGGGTGGGGTGGACAGAGAGGAGTGGGGGGATGAGAGTGGACGGTGGCGGATGACGGGGAGGAGGGGAGGCGGGAGTAATGCACAGTGTGAAGATGGGCGTTTTATGCTGGTCGGTATGAGCGTCGCCTGGGCATATTCCCAAACATTTGTCCAAGAACGATATCAAGACTGAAGTAAGCTCACGCCATTGTCATACCTGGCGTCGAAAGGGTTCCGAATGCGATTAACATGTTTTAAGTCTCCACACACACACACACACACACACACACACACACACACACACACACACACACACACACACACACACACACACACACACACACACACACACACACACACACACATTTAATCCCCTCCCATCCATTGGCTCTCACTTTTTTTTTCTTTACAGTTGCTATACTGGGGCATAGAATTGGGTTCTAGCCAGACTGTCCAAATGTCAGGCTTTATAGAAAAGTAATTGACAAGATCTTTACCTTTATATCTCAATGGCAAACAAGAATAATGATGCATTGTTTGTGACTGAGTGCCTTGTTCATTTTACTGTTGATACTGAGGTCTCAAGGACACCCGACACTTCCCACTGCCTGACTGACTATACTGACCTCAGCCACGACATTATGCTGTACTCTTATTGGCACTGAAAATATATTACAGAAAGAGTGAGAGAGAGAGAGAGAGAGAGAGAGAGAGAGAGAGAGAGAGAGAGAGAGAGAGAGAGACGTACACACAATTCTCAGCGGGAAGAAGGCCTTTTAGATCGTGAATCTTGTCTTTCCCACTTCCGTCAGTAAGTTTGGGATCACCTTATCTCCGGCCAGGCGGTCTGTGAGGAGCAGAGTCTGCTGTGGGTGTGATTGTCTAATTATTGCAAGGATCCGAGAAAAGCCTGTAGTGGCTGTTGCAAGGGATATAATTGAAGCGATTGTTGTAAAGAATCTGTGAGAATAATCTGCCGTCTGTCTAAATGTTTCAAGAGAAATTTGCCAGGGTTCCGATTGTGTGATTGTTGCTAAGGATCCGCCTGAAAAGAATGTAGTACAAACGCTTGTTGATTGATTTTTATAAAGTATCGCCGAAAATACCCTGTAGTACTGAGGGACTGAGATATGGGTGTGTGTCAGGCAAGAGCAGGGCGACACAGACTGCGGCACAGTGAGGTTCTTGGTGTGTACGAGGGACTGAGATATGGGTGTGTGAGATATGGGTGTGTGTCAGGCAAGAGCAGGGCGACACAGACTCCTACATAATGAGGTGCGACCGCTAGTGTTGTGCTGGGAAGACTAGGTTGTAAAATTATCGGCCACCTTCAGGCCTTCTCGCTCCCTTTAATGTTGGTGGGGACTTCTTTTTTACATACTGTGTGTGTGTGTGTGTGTGTGTGTGTGTGTGTGTGTGTGTGTGTGTGTGTGTGTGTGTGTCTTAACCTTGCCGTCATTAGTGAAGATTTAAAGAACACTATATAATCCCTCCAGCTAGAAGAACAGGGAGTGAAACAGAAACAACAGGAAGATTTTTAGCTCAAAAACAGAGGCAGTTGGGGAAGGTGAGCCGAAGAGTGCACAAAAGGGCAGCTGAGTATGTATGGTGGGGCTTGGTGTGATAGAATGTATGTAGGGAGACAGGAGTACAGGATAAGGTAGTGCAGCAGCATACGAATTATGAGAGTACGTGAGGCTAGCAGTGTGGTGGTAGACAGAAGGGTACTGCAGGGGCCAGGTAAAGGGACTACTGTTTGTCAAAGGTACTGCAGGGGCCAGGTAAAGGGACTACTGTTTGTCAAAGGTACTGCAGGGGCCAGGTAAAGGGACTACTGTTTGTCAAAGGTATTGCAGGGGCCAGGTAAAGGAATTACTGTTTGTCAAAGGTACTGCAGGGGCCAGGTAAAGGGACTGCTGTGAAAGGTACTGTGGGGACCAGGT